>NW_027274418.1:0-103979 GCF_030028105.1 Mobula birostris
AGGAGTTTCATGGCAGGAGTTTCAGGACATGAGTTTCAGGGTATGGGTTTCAGGTCTGTGGTTTCAGGGCTTGAGATTCAGGGCAGCAGTTTCAGGGCAGGAGATTCAGGGCAGGTGTTTCAGTGCAAGAGTTTCAGTGGAAGAGTTTCAGGGCATGTCTTTCAGAGCATGAGTTTCAGGGCAGGAGTTTCAGAGCATGAGATTCAGGGCATGAGTTTCAGGGCAGGAGATTCACGGCTTGAGTTTCAGGGCATGAGATTCAGGGCATGAGTTTAAGGGCATGAGTTTCAGGGCAGGAGTTTCAGGGCATGTAATTCAGGGAGTGAGTTTCAGGATACGAGATTCATGGCATGAGTTTCAGTGCAGGAGTTTCAGGGCATGAGATTAAGGGCATGAGTTTCAGGACATGAGATTCAGGACAGGAGTTTCAAGGCATGAGATTCAGGGCATGAGTTTCAGTGCATGAGTTTCAGTGCATGAGTTTGAGGGCAGGAGTTTCAAGGCATGAGATTCAGGGCATGAGTTTCAGGGCATGAGATTCAGGGCAGGAATTTCAGGGCATGAGATTCAGGGCATGAGTTTCAGGGCAGAAGTTTCAGGGCATGAGATTCAAGGCATGAGTTTCAGGGCATGAGTTTCAGTGAAGAAGTTTCAGGGCATGTAATTCAGGGCATGAGTTTCAGGATATGAGATTCATGGCATGATATTCAGGGCAGCAGTTTCAGGGCATGATGTTCAGGACATGAGTTTCAATGCAGTAGTTTCAGGGCATGGGATTCAGGGCATGAGTTTCAGGGCATGTGATTCAGTACAGGAGTTTCAAGGCATCAGATTCAGGGCATGAGTTTCAATGCATGAGATTGAGGGCAGGAGTTTCAGGGCATGAGATTCAGGACATGAGTTTCAGGGCATGAGTTTCAGATCTGTGGTTTCCGGGCTTGAGATTCAGCGCAGCAGTTTCAGGGCATCAGTTTCAGGGCATGAGATTCATGGCATGAGTTTCAGGGCATGAGTTTCAGGGTAGGAAATTTCAGGGTATGAGATTCAGGGCATGAGTTTCAGGGCAGGAGAATCAGGGTTTGAGTTTCAGAGCATGACATTCAGGGGATGAGTTTCAGTGCATGAATTTCAGGGCATGAGATTCAGGGCATGAGTTTCAGGACAGGAGATTCAGGGCATGAGTTTCAATGCATGAGTTTGAGGCCACGGGTTTCAGGGCATGAGATTCAGGACATGAGTTTGAGGGCAGGAGTTTCAGTGGCATGAGATTCCGGACATGAGTTTCAGGGCATGAGATTCAGTACATGAGTTTCAGGTCTGTGGTTTCGGGCCTTGAGATTCAGCGCAGCAGTTTCAGGGCAGGAGTTTCATGGCAGGAGTTTCAGGACATGAGTTTCGGGGTATGGGTTTCAGGTCTGTGGTTTCAGGGCTTGAGATTCAGGGCAGCAGTTTCAGGGCAGGAGATTCAGGGCAGGTGTTTCAGTGCAAGAGTTTCAGTGGAAGAGTTTCAGGGCATGTCTTTCAGAGCATGAGTTTCAGGGCAGGAGTTTCAGAGCATGAGATTCAGGGCATGAGTTTCAGGGCAGGAGATTCACGGCTTGAGTTTCAGGGCATGAGATTCAGGGCATGAGTTTAAGGGCATGAGTTTCAGGGCAGGAGTTTCAGGGCATGTAATTCAGGGAGTGAGTTTCAGGATATGAGATTCATGGCATGAGTTTCAGTGCAGGAGTTTCAGGGCATGAGATTAAGGGCATGAGTTTCAGGACATGAGATTCAGGACAGGAGTTTCAAGGCATGAGATTCAGGGCATGAGTTTCAGTGCATGAGTTTCAGTGCATGAGTTTGAGGGCAGGAGTTTCAAGGCATGAGATTCAGGGCATGAGTTTCAGGGCATGAGATTCAGGGCAGGAATTTCAGGGCATGTGATTCAGATAATGAGTTTCTGGGCAGATGATTCAGGGAAGGAGTTTTAGGGCATGTGATTCAGGGCATGAGTTTCAGTGCATGAGTTTCAGTGCATGATTTTGAGGCAGGAGTTTCAAGGCATGAGATTCAGGGCCTGAGTTTCAGGGCAGGAGAACCAGGACAGGAGTTTCAAGGCATGAGATTCAGGGCATGAGTTTCAGTGCATGAGTTTGAGGGCAGGAGTTTCAAGGCATGAGATTCAGGGCATGAGTTTCAGGGCATGAGATTTAGGGCAGGAATTTCAGGGCATGTGATTCAGATAATGAGTTTCTGGACAGATGATTCAGGGAAGGAGTTTTAGGGCATGTGATTCAGGGCATGAGTTTCAGTGCATGAGTTTCATGGCAGGAGTTTCAGGGTATGAGTTTCAGTGCAGGAGTTTCAGGGCATGACATTCAGGGCATGAGTTTCAGGGCTTGAGATTCAGGACAGTAGTTTCAAGGCATGAGATTCAGGGCATGAGTTTCAGTGCATGAGTTTCAGTGCATGAGTTTGAGGGCAGGAGTTTCAAGGCATGAGATTCAGGGCATGAGTTTCAGGGCATGAGATTCAGGGCAGGTATTTCAGGGCATGTCATTCAGATAATGAGTTACTGGGCAGATGATTCAGGGCAGGAATTTTAGGGCATGTGATTCAGGGCATGAGTTTCAGTGCATGAGTTTCGGGGCAGGAGTTTCAGGGTATGAGTTTCAGTGCAGGAGTTTCAGGGCATGAGATTCAGGGCATGAGTTGCAGGGCATGAGATTCAGGACAGGAGTTTCAAGGCATGAGATTCTGGGCATGAGTTTCAGTGCATGAGTTTCAGTGCATGAGTTTGAGGGCAGGAGTTTCAAGGCATGAGATTCAGGGCATGAGTTTCAGGGCATGAGATTCAGGGCAGGAATTTCAGGGCATGTGATTCAGATAATGAGTTACTGGGCAGATGATTCAGGGCAGGAGTTTTAGGGCATGTGATTCAGGGCATGAGTTTCAGTGCATGAGTTTCAGGGCAGGAGTTTCAGGGTATGAGATTCAGTGCATGAGTTTCAGGGCATGAGATTCAGTGCAGGAGTTTCAGGGCATGTAATTCAGGGCGTGAGTTTCAGGATATGAGATTCATGGCATGAGTTTCAGTGCAGGAGTTTCAGGGCATGAGATTCAGGGCATGAGTTTCAGGGCATGAGATTCAGGACAGGAGTTTCAAGGCATGAGATTCAGGGTATGAGTTTCAGTGCATGAGTTTCAGTGCATGAGTTTGAGGGCAGCAGTTTCAAGGCATGAGATTCAGGGCATGAGTTTCAGTGCATGAGATTCAGGGCAGGAATTTCAGGGCATGTGATTCAGATAATGAGTTTCTGGGGAGATGATTCAGGGCAGGAGTTTTAGGGCATGTGATTCAGGGCATGAGTTTCAGTGCATGATTTTGAGGCAGGAGTTTCAAGGCATGAGATTCAGGGACTGAGTTTCAGGGCAGCAGAATCAGGGCTTGAGTTTCAGGGCATGGGATTCAGGGCATGAGTTTCAGGGCATGAGATTCAGGACAGGAGTTTCAAGGCATGAGATTCAGGGCATGAGTTTCAGGGCATGAGATTCAGGGCAGGAATTTCAGGGCATGTGATTCAGATAATGAGTTTCTGGGCAGATGATTCAGGGCAGGAGTTTTAGGGCATGTGATTCAGGGAATGAGTTTCAGTGCATGAGTTTCAGTGCATGATTTTGAGGCAGGAGTTTCAAGGCATGAGATTCAGGGCATGAGTTTCAGGGCAGGAGAATCAGGGCTTGAGTTTCAGGGCATGGGATTCAGGGGATGAGTTTCAGGGCATGAGATTCAGGACAGGAGTTTCAAGACATGAGATTCAGGACATGAGTTTCAGTGCATGAGTTTGAGGGCAGGAGTTTCAAGGCAAGAGATTCAGGGCATGAGTTTCAGGGCATGAGATTTAGGGCAGGAATTTCAGGGCATGTGATTCAGATAATGAGTTTCTGGGCAGATGATTCAGGGCAGGAGTTTTAGGGCATGTGATTCAGGGCATGAGTTTCAGTGCATGAGTTTCAGGGCAGGAGTTTCAGGGTATGAGTTTCAGTGCAGGAGTTTCAGGGCATGAGATTCAGGGCATGAGTTTCAGGGCATGAGATTCAGGACAGGAGTTTCAAGGCATGAGATTAAGGGCATGAGTTTCAGTGCATGAGTTTCAGTGCATGAGTTTGAGGGCAGGAGTTTCAAGGCATGAGATTCAGGGCATGAGTTTCAGGGCATGAGATTCAGGGCAGGAATTTCAGGGCATATGATTCAGATAATGAGTTACTGGGCAGATGATTCAGGGCTTGAGTTTCAGGGCATGGGATTCAGGGCATGAGTTTCAGGGCATGAGATTCAGGACAGGAGTTTCAAGGCATGAGATTCATGGCATGAGTTTCAGTGCATGAGTTTGAGGGCAGGAGTTTCAAGGCATGAGATTCAGGGCATGAGTTTCAGGGCATGAGATTTAGGGCAGGAATTTCAGGGCATGTGATTCAGGGCATGAGTTTCAGTGCATGAGTTTCAGGGCAGGAGTTTCAGTGCATGTAATTCAGGGCGTGAGTTTCAGGATATGAGATTTATGGCATGAGTTTCAGTGCAGGAGTTTCAGGGCATGAGATTCAGGGCATGAGTTTCAGGGCATGAGATTCAGGACAGGAGATTCAAGGCATGAGATTCAGGGTATGAGTTTCAGTGCATGAGTTTCAGTGCATGAGTTTGAGGGCAGGAGTTTCAAGGCATGAGATTCAGGGTATGAGTTTCAGGGCATGAGATTCAGGGCAGGAATTTCAGGGCATGTGATTCAGATAATGAGTTACTGGGCAGAGGATTCAGGGCAGGAGTTTTAGGGCATGTGATTCAGGGCATGAGTTTCAGTGCATGAGTTTCAGGGCATGATTTTGAGGCAGGAGTTTCAAGGCATGAGATTCAGGGCATGAGTTTCAGGGCATGAGAATCAGGACAGGAGTTTCAAGGCATGAGATTCAGGGCATGAGTTTCAGTGCATGAGTTTGAGGGCAGGAGTTTCAAGGCATGAGATTCAGGGCATGAGTTTCAGTGCATGAGTTTCAGTGCATGAGTTTGAGGGCAGGAGTTTCAAGGCATGAGATTCAGGGCATGAGTTTCAGGGCATGAGATTCAGGACAGGAGTTTCAAGGCATGAGATTCAGGGCATGAGTTTCAGGGCATGAGATTCAGGGCAGGAATTTCAGTGCATGTGATTCAGATAATGAGTTTCTGGGCAGATGATTCAGGGCAGGAGTTTTAGGGCATGTGATTCAGGGCATGAGTTTCAGTGCATGAGTTTCAGTGCAGGATTTTGAGGCAGGAGTTTCAAGGCATGAGATTCAGGGCATGAGTTTCAGGGCAGGAGAATCAGGGCTTGAGTTTCAGGGCATGGGATTCAGGGCATGAGTTACTGGGCAGATGATTCAGGGCAGGAGTTTTAGGGCATGTGATTCAGGGCATGAGTTTCAGTGCATGAGTTTCAGGGCAGGAGTTTCAGGGTATGAGTTTCAGTGCAGGAGTTTCAGGGCATGAGATTCAGGGCATGAGTTTCAGGGCTTGAGATTCAGGACAGTAGTTTCAAGGCATGAGATTCAGGGCATGAGTTTCAGTGCATGAGTTTCAGTGCATGAGTTTGAGGGCAGGAGTTTCAAGGCATGAGATTCAGGGCATGAGTTTCAGGGCATGAGATTCAGGGCAGGTATTTCAGGGCATGTGATTCAGATAATGAGTTACTGGGCAGATGATTCAGGGCAGGAATTTTAGGGCATGTGATTCAGGGCATGAGTTTCAGTGCATGAGTTTCGGGGCAGGAGTTTCAGGGTATGAGTTTCAGTGCAGGAGTTTCAGGGCATGAGATTCAGGGCATGAGTTGCAGGGCATGAGATTCAGGACAGGAGTTTCAAGGCATGAGATTCTGGGCATGAGTTTCAGTGCATGAGTTTCAGTGCATGAGTTTGAGGGCAGGAGTTTCAAGGCATGAGATTCAGGGCATGAGTTTCAGGGCATGAGATTCAGGGCAGGAATTTCAGGGCATGTGATTCAGATAATGAGTTACTGGGCAGATGATTCAGGGCAGGAGTTTTAGGGCATGTGATTCAGGGCATGAGTTTCAGTGCATGAGTTTCAGGGCAGGAGTTTCAGGGTATGAGATTCAGTGCAGGAGTTTCAGGGCATGTAATTCAGGGCGTGAGTTTCAGGATATGAGATTCATGGCATGAGTTTCAGTGCAGGAGTTTCAGGGCATGAGATTCAGGGCATGAGTTTCAGGGCATGAGATTCAGGACAGGAGTTTCAAGGCATGAGATTCAGGGTATGAGTTTCAGTGCATGAGTTTCAGTGCATGAGTTTGAGGGCAGCAGTTTCAAGGCATGAGATTCAGGGCATGAGTTTCAGTGCATGAGATTCAGGGCAGGAATTTCAGGGCATGTGATTCAGATAATGAGTTTCTGGGGAGATGATTCAGGGCAGGAGTTTTAGGGCATGTGATTCAGGGCATGAGTTTCAGTGCATGATTTTGAGGCAGGAGTTTCAAGGCATGAGATTCAGGGACTGAGTTTCAGGGCAGCAGAATCAGGGCTTGAGTTTCAGGGCATGGGATTCAGGGCATGAGTTTCAGGGCATGAGATTCAGGACAGGAGTTTCAAGGCATGAGATTCAGGGCATGAGTTTCAGGGCATGAGATTCAGGGCAGGAATTTCAGGGCATGTGATTCAGATAATGAGTTTCTGGGCAGATGATTCAGGGCAGGAGTTTTAGGGCATGTGATTCAGGGAATGAGTTTCAGTGCATGAGTTTCAGTGCATGATTTTGAGGCAGGAGTTTCAAGGCATGAGATTCAGGGCATGAGTTTCAGGGCAGGAGAATCAGGGCTTGAGTTTCAGGGCATGGGATTCAGGGGATGAGTTTCAGGGCATGAGATTCAGGACAGGAGTTTCAAGACATGAGATTCAGGACATGAGTTTCAGTGCATGAGTTTGAGGGCAGGAGTTTCAAGGCAAGAGATTCAGGGCATGAGTTTCAGGGCATGAGATTTAGGGCAGGAATTTCAGGGCATGTGATTCAGATAATGAGTTTCTGGGCAGATGATTCAGGGCAGGAGTTTTAGGGCATGTGATTCAGGGCATGAGTTTCAGTGCATGAGTTTCAGGGCAGGAGTTTCAGGGTATGAGTTTCAGTGCAGGAGTTTCAGGGCATGAGATTCAGGGCATGAGTTTCAGGGCATGAGATTCAGGACAGGAGTTTCAAGGCATGAGATTAAGGGCATGAGTTTCAGTGCATGAGTTTCAGTGCATGAGTTTGAGGGCAGGAGTTTCAAGGCATGAGATTCAGGGCATGAGTTTCAGGGCATGAGATTCAGGGCAGGAATTTCAGGGCATATGATTCAGATAATGAGTTACTGGGCAGATGATTCAGGGCTTGAGTTTCAGGGCATGGGATTCAGGGCATGAGTTTCAGGGCATGAGATTCAGGACAGGAGTTTCAAGGCATGAGATTCATGGCATGAGTTTCAGTGCATGAGTTTGAGGGCAGGAGTTTCAAGGCATGAGATTCAGGGCATGAGTTTCAGGGCATGAGATTTAGGGCAGGAATTTCAGGGCATGTGATTCAGGGCATGAGTTTCAGTGCATGAGTTTCAGGGCAGGAGTTTCAGTGCATGTAATTCAGGGCGTGAGTTTCAGGATATGAGATTTATGGCATGAGTTTCAGTGCAGGAGTTTCAGGGCATGAGATTCAGGGCATGAGTTTCAGGGCATGAGATTCAGGACAGGAGATTCAAGGCATGAGATTCAGGGTATGAGTTTCAGTGCATGAGTTTCAGTGCATGAGTTTGAGGGCAGGAGTTTCAAGGCATGAGATTCAGGGTATGAGTTTCAGGGCATGAGATTCAGGGCAGGAATTTCAGGGCATGTGATTCAGATAATGAGTTTCTGGGGAGATGATTCAGGGCAGGAGTTTTAGGGCATGTGATTCAGGGCATGAGTTTCAGTGCATGAGTTTCAGGGCATGATTTTGAGGCAGGAGTTTCAAGGCATGAGATTCAGGGCATGAGTTTCAGGGCAGGAGAATCAGGGCTTGAGTTGCAGGGCACGGGATTCAGGGCATGAGTTTCAGGGCATGAGAATCAGGACAGGAGTTTCAAGGCATGAGATTCAGGGCATGAGTTTCAGTGCATGAGTTTGAGGGCAGGAGTTTCAAGGCATGAGATTCAGGGCATGAGTTTCAGTGCATGAGTTTCAGTGCATGAGTTTGAGGGCAGGAGTTTCAAGGCATGAGATTCAGGGCATGAGTTTCAGGGCATGAGATTCAGGACAGGAGTTTCAAGGCATGAGATTCAGGGCATGAGTTTCAGGGCATGAGATTCAGGGCAGGAATTTCAGTGCATGTGATTCAGATAATGAGTTTCTGGGCAGATGATTCAGGGCAGGAGTTTTAGGGCATGTGATTCAGGGCATGAGTTTCAGTGCATGAGTTTCAGTGCAGGATTTTGAGGCAGGAGTTTCAAGGCATGAGATTCAGGGCATGAGTTTCAGGGCAGGAGAATCAGGGCTTGAGTTTCAGGGCATGGGATTCAGGGCATGAGTTACTGGGCAGATGATTCAGGGCAGGAGTTTTAGGGCATGTGATTCAGGGCATGAGTTTCAGTGCATGAGTTTCAGGGCAGGAGTTTCAGGGTATGAGTTTCAGTGCAGGAGTTTCAGGGCATGAGATTCAGGGCATGAGTTTCAGGGCTTGAGATTCAGGACAGTAGTTTCAAGGCATGAGATTCAGGGCATGAGTTTCAGTGCATGAGTTTCAGTGCATGAGTTTGAGGGCAGGAGTTTCAAGGCATGAGATTCAGGGCATGAGTTTCAGGGCATGAGATTCAGGGCAGGTATTTCAGGGCATGTGATTCAGATAATGAGTTACTGGGCAGATGATTCAGGGCAGGAATTTTAGGGCATGTGATTCAGGGCATGAGTTTCAGTGCATGAGTTTCGGGGCAGGAGTTTCAGGGTATGAGTTTCAGTGCAGGAGTTTCAGGGCATGAGATTCAGGGCATGAGTTGCAGGGCATGAGATTCAGGACAGGAGTTTCAAGGCATGAGATTCTGGGCATGAGTTTCAGTGCATGAGTTTCAGTGCATGAGTTTGAGGGCAGGAGTTTCAAGGCATGAGATTCAGGGCATGAGTTTCAGGGCATGAGATTCAGGGCAGGAATTTCAGGGCATGTGATTCAGATAATGAGTTACTGGGCAGATGATTCAGGGCAGGAGTTTTAGGGCATGTGATTCAGGGCATGAGTTTCAGTGCATGAGTTTCAGGGCAGGAGTTTCAGGGTATGAGATTCAGTGCATGAGTTTCAGGGCATGTAATTCAGGGCGTGAGTTTCAGGATATGAGATTCATGGCATGAGTTTCAGTGCAGGAGTTTCAGGGCATGAGATTCAGGGCATGAGTTTCAGGGCATGAGATTCAGGACAGGAGTTTCAAGGCATGAGATTCAGGGTATGAGTTTCAGTGCATGAGTTTCAGTGCATGAGTTTGAGGGCAGGAGTTTCAAGGCATGAGATTCAGGGCATGAGTTTCAGTGCATGAGATTCAGGGCAGGAATTTCAGGGCATGTGATTCAGATAATGAGTTTCTGGGGAGATGATTCAGGGCAGGAGTTTTAGGGCATGTGATTCAGGGCATGAGTTTCAGTGCATGATTTTGAGGCAGGAGTTTCAAGGCATGAGATTCAGGGACTGAGTTTCAGGGCAGCAGAATCAGGGCTTGAGTTTCAGGGCATGGGATTCAGGGCATGAGTTTCAGGGCATGAGATTCAGGACAGGAGTTTCAAGGCATGAGATTCAGGGCATGAGTTTCAGGGCATGAGATTCAGGGCAGGAATTTCAGGGCATGTGATTCAGATAATGAGTTTCTGGGCAGATGATTCAGGGCAGGAGTTTTAGGGCATGTGATTCAGGGCATGAGTTTCAGAGCATGAGTTTCAGTGCAGGATTTTGAGGCAGGAGTTTCAAGGCATGAGATTCAGGGCATGAGTTTCAGGGCAGGAGAATCAGGGCTTGAGTTTCAGGGCATGGGATTCAGGGCATGAGTTTCAGGGCATGAGATTCAGGACAGGAGTTTCAAGGCATGAGATTCAGGGCATGAGTTTCAGTGCATGAGTTTGAGGGCAGGAGTTTCAAGGAATGAGATTCAGGGCATGAGTTTCAGGGCATGAGATTTAGGGCAGGAATTTCAGGGCATGTGATTCAGATAATGAGTTTCTGGGCAGATGATTCAGGGAAGGAGTTTTAGGGCATGTGATTCAGGGCATGAGTTTCAGTGCATGAGTTTCAGGCAGGAGTTTCACGGTATGAGTTTCAGTGCAGGAGTTTCAGGGCATGAGATTCAGGGCATTAGTTTCAGGGCATGAGATTCAGGACAGGAGTTTCAAGGCATGAGATTCAGGGCAAGAGTTTCAGTGCATGAGTTTCAGTGCATGAGTTTGAGGGCAGGAGTTTCAAGGCATGAGATTCAGGGCATGAGTTTCAGGGCATGAGTTTCAGGGTAGGAAATTTCAGGGTATGAGATTCAGGGCATGAGTTTCAGGGCAGGAGAATCAGGGTTTGAGTTTCAGAGCATGACATTCAGGGGATGAGTTTCAGTGCATGAATTTCAGGGCATGAGATTCAGGGCATGAGTTTCAGGACAGGAGATTCAGGGCATGAGTTTCAATGCATGAGTTTGCGGCCACGGGTTTCAGGGCATGAGATTCAGGACATGAGTTTGAGGGCAGGAGTTTCAGTGGCATGAGATTCCGGACATGAGTTTCAGGGCATGAGATTCAGTACATGAGTTTCAGGTCTGTGGTTTCGGGCCTTGAGATTCAGCGCAGCAGTTTCAGAGCAGCAGTTTCAGGGCATGAGATTCAGGGCATGAGATTCAGGACTTGAGTTTCAGGGCATGAGTTTCAGTCTGTGGTTTCAGGGCTTGAGATTCAGGGCAGCAGTTTCAGGGCAGGAGATTCAGGGCAGGTGTTTCAGTGCAAGAGTTTCAGTGGAAGAGTTTCAGGGCATGTCTTTCAGAGCATGAGTTTCAGGGCAGGAGTTTCAGAGCATGAGATTCAGGGCATGAGTTTCAGGGCAGGAGATTCACGGCTTGAGTTTCAGGGCATGAGATTCAGGGCATGAGTTTAAGGGCATGAGTTTCAGGGCAGGAGTTTCAGGGCATGTAATTCAGGGAGTGAGTTTCAGGATACGAGATTCATGGCATGAGTTTCAGTGCAGGAGTTTCAGGGCATGAGATTAAGGGCATGAGTTTCAGGACATGAGATTCAGGACAGGAGTTTCAAGGCATGAGATTCAGGGCATGAGTTTCAGTGCATGAGTTTCAGTGCATGAGTTTGAGGGCAGGAGTTTCAAGGCATGAGATTCAGGGCATGAGTTTCAGGGCATGAGATTCAGGGCAGGAATTTCAGGGCATGAGATTCAGGGCATGAGTTTCAGGGCAGAAGTTTCAGGGCATGAGATTCAAGGCATGAGTTTCAGGGCATGAGTTTCAGTGAAGAAGTTTCAGGGCATGTAATTCAGGGCATGAGTTTCAGGATATGAGATTCATGGCATGATATTCAGGGCAGCAGTTTCAGGGCATGATGTTCAGGACATGAGTTTCAATGCAGTAGTTTCAGGGCATGGGATTCAGGGCATGAGTTTCAGGGCATGTGATTCAGTACAGGAGTTTCAAGGCATCAGATTCAGGGCATGAGTTTCAATGCATGAGATTGAGGGCAGGAGTTTCAGGGCATGAGATTCAGGACATGAGTTTCAGGGCATGAGTTTCAGATCTGTGGTTTCCGGGCTTGAGATTCAGCGCAGCAGTTTCAGGGCATCAGTTTCAGGGCATGAGATTCATGGCATGAGTTTCAGGGCATGAGTTTCAGGGTAGGAAATTTCAGGGTATGAGATTCAGGGCATGAGTTTCAGGGCAGGAGAATCAGGGTTTGAGTTTCAGAGCATGACATTCAGGGGATGAGTTTCAGTGCATGAATTTCAGGGCATGAGATTCAGGGCATGAGTTTCAGGACAGGAGATTCAGGGCATGAGTTTCAATGCATGAGTTTGAGGCCACGGGTTTCAGGGCATGAGATTCAGGACATGAGTTTGAGGGCAGGAGTTTCAGTGGCATGAGATTCCGGACATGAGTTTCAGGGCATGAGATTCAGTACATGAGTTTCAGGTCTGTGGTTTCGGGCCTTGAGATTCAGCGCAGCAGTTTCAGGGCAGGAGTTTCATGGCAGGAGTTTCAGGACATGAGTTTCGGGGTATGGGTTTCAGGTCTGTGGTTTCAGGGCTTGAGATTCAGGGCAGCAGTTTCAGGGCAGGAGATTCAGGGCAGGTGTTTCAGTGCAAGAGTTTCAGTGGAAGAGTTTCAGGGCATGTCTTTCAGAGCATGAGTTTCAGGGCAGGAGTTTCAGAGCATGAGATTCAGGGCATGAGTTTCAGGGCAGGAGATTCACGGCTTGAGTTTCAGGGCATGAGATTCAGGGCATGAGTTTAAGGGCATGAGTTTCAGGGCAGGAGTTTCAGGGCATGTAATTCAGGGAGTGAGTTTCAGGATATGAGATTCATGGCATGAGTTTCAGTGCAGGAGTTTCAGGGCATGAGATTAAGGGCATGAGTTTCAGGACATGAGATTCAGGACAGGAGTTTCAAGGCATGAGATTCAGGGCATGAGTTTCAGTGCATGAGTTTCAGTGCATGAGTTTGAGGGCAGGAGTTTCAAGGCATGAGATTCAGGGCATGAGTTTCAGGGCATGAGATTCAGGGCAGGAATTTCAGGGCATGTGATTCAGATAATGAGTTTCTGGGCAGATGATTCAGGGAAGGAGTTTTAGGGCATGTGATTCAGGGCATGAGTTTCAGTGCATGAGTTTCAGTGCATGATTTTGAGGCAGGAGTTTCAAGGCATGAGATTCAGGGCCTGAGTTTCAGGGCAGGAGAACCAGGACAGGAGTTTCAAGGCATGAGATTCAGGGCATGAGTTTCAGTGCATGAGTTTGAGGGCAGGAGTTTCAAGGCATGAGATTCATGGCATGAGTTTCAGGGCATGAGTTTCAGGGTAGGAAATTTCAGGGTATGAGATTCAGGGCATGAGTTTCAGGGCAGGAGAATCAGGGTTTGAGTTTCAGAGCATGACATTCAGGGGATGAGTTTCAGTGCATGAATTTCAGGGCATGAGATTCAGGGCATGAGTTTCAGGACAGGAGATTCAGGGCATGAGTTTCAATGCATGAGTTTGAGGCCACGGGTTTCAGGGCATGAGATTCAGGACATGAGTTTGAGGGCAGGAGTTTCAGTGGCATGAGATTCCGGACATGAGTTTCAGGGCATGAGATTCAGTACATGAGTTTCAGGTCTGTGGTTTCGGGCCTTGAGATTCAGCGCAGCAGTTTCAGGGCAGGAGTTTCATGGCAGGAGTTTCAGGACATGAGTTTCGGGGTATGGGTTTCAGGTCTGTGGTTTCAGGGCTTGAGATTCAGGGCAGCAGTTTCAGGGCAGGAGATTCAGGGCAGGTGTTTCAGTGCAAGAGTTTCAGTGGAAGAGTTTCAGGGCATGTCTTTCAGAGCATGAGTTTCAGGGCAGGAGTTTCAGAGCATGAGATTCAGGGCATGAGTTTCAGGGCAGGAGATTCACGGCTTGAGTTTCAGGGCATGAGATTCAGGGCATGAGTTTAAGGGCATGAGTTTCAGGGCAGGAGTTTCAGGGCATGTAATTCAGGGAGTGAGTTTCAGGATATGAGATTCATGGCATGAGTTTCAGTGCAGGAGTTTCAGGGCATGAGATTAAGGGCATGAGTTTCAGGACATGAGATTCAGGACAGGAGTTTCAAGGCATGAGATTCAGGGCATGAGTTTCAGTGCATGAGTTTCAGTGCATGAGTTTGAGGGCAGGAGTTTCAAGGCATGAGATTCAGGGCATGAGTTTCAGGGCATGAGATTCAGGGCAGGAATTTCAGGGCATGTGATTCAGATAATGAGTTTCTGGGCAGATGATTCAGGGAAGGAGTTTTAGGGCATGTGATTCAGGGCATGAGTTTCAGTGCATGAGTTTCAGTGCATGATTTTGAGGCAGGAGTTTCAAGGCATGAGATTCAGGGCCTGAGTTTCAGGGCAGGAGAACCAGGACAGGAGTTTCAAGGCATGAGATTCAGGGCATGAGTTTCAGTGCATGAGTTTGAGGGCAGGAGTTTCAAGGCATGAGATTCAGGGCATGAGTTTCAGGGCATGAGATTGAGGGCAGGAGTTTCAGGGCATGAGATTCAGGACATGAGTTTCAGGGCATGAGTTTCAGATCTGTGGTTTCCGGGCTTGAGATTCAGCGCAGCAGTTTCAGGGCATCAGTTTCAGGGCATGAGATTCATGGCATGAGTTTCAGGGCATGAGTTTCAGGGTAGGAAATTTCAGGGTATGAGATTCAGGGCATGAGTTTCAGGGCAGGAGAATCAGGGTTTGAGTTTCAGAGCATGACATTCAGGGGATGAGTTTCAGTGCATGAATTTCAGGGCATGAGATTCAGGGCATGAGTTTCAGGACAGGAGATTCAGGGCATGAGTTTCAATGCATGAGTTTGAGGCCACGGGTTTCAGGGCATGAGATTCAGGACATGAGTTTGAGGGCAGGAGTTTCAGTGGCATGAGATTCCGGACATGAGTTTCAGGGCATGAGATTCAGTACATGAGTTTCAGGTCTGTGGTTTCGGGCCTTGAGATTCAGCGCAGCAGTTTCAGGGCAGGAGTTTCATGGCAGGAGTTTCAGGACATGAGTTTCGGGGTATGGGTTTCAGGTCTGTGGTTTCAGGGCTTGAGATTCAGGGCAGCAGTTTCAGGGCAGGAGATTCAGGGCAGGTGTTTCAGTGCAAGAGTTTCAGTGGAAGAGTTTCAGGGCATGTCTTTCAGAGCATGAGTTTCAGGGCAGGAGTTTCAGAGCATGAGATTCAGGGCATGAGTTTCAGGGCAGGAGATTCACGGCTTGAGTTTCAGGGCATGAGATTCAGGGCATGAGTTTAAGGGCATGAGTTTCAGGGCAGGAGTTTCAGGGCATGTAATTCAGGGAGTGAGTTTCAGGATATGAGATTCATGGCATGAGTTTCAGTGCAGGAGTTTCAGGGCATGAGATTAAGGGCATGAGTTTCAGGACATGAGATTCAGGACAGGAGTTTCAAGGCATGAGATTCAGGGCATGAGTTTCAGTGCATGAGTTTCAGTGCATGAGTTTGAGGGCAGGAGTTTCAAGGCATGAGATTCAGGGCATGAGTTTCAGGGCATGAGATTCAGGGCAGGAATTTCAGGGCATGTGATTCAGATAATGAGTTTCTGGGCAGATGATTCAGGGAAGGAGTTTTAGGGCATGTGATTCAGGGCATGAGTTTCAGTGCATGAGTTTCAGTGCATGATTTTGAGGCAGGAGTTTCAAGGCATGAGATTCAGGGCCTGAGTTTCAGGGCAGGAGAACCAGGACAGGAGTTTCAAGGCATGAGATTCAGGGCATGAGTTTCAGTGCATGAGTTTGAGGGCAGGAGTTTCAAGGCATGAGATTCATGGCATGAGTTTCAGGGCATGAGTTTCAGGGTAGGAAATTTCAGGGTATGAGATTCAGGGCATGAGTTTCAGGGCAGGAGAATCAGGGTTTGAGTTTCAGAGCATGACATTCAGGGGATGAGTTTCAGTGCATGAATTTCAGGGCATGAGATTCAGGGCATGAGTTTCAGGACAGGAGATTCAGGGCATGAGTTTCAATGCATGAGTTTGAGGCCACGGGTTTCAGGGCATGAGATTCAGGACATGAGTTTGAGGGCAGGAGTTTCAGTGGCATGAGATTCCGGACATGAGTTTCAGGGCATGAGATTCAGTACATGAGTTTCAGGTCTGTGGTTTCGGGCCTTGAGATTCAGCGCAGCAGTTTCAGGGCAGGAGTTTCATGGCAGGAGTTTCAGGACATGAGTTTCGGGGTATGGGTTTCAGGTCTGTGGTTTCAGGGCTTGAGATTCAGGGCAGCAGTTTCAGGGCAGGAGATTCAGGGCAGGTGTTTCAGTGCAAGAGTTTCAGTGGAAGAGTTTCAGGGCATGTCTTTCAGAGCATGAGTTTCAGGGCAGGAGTTTCAGAGCATGAGATTCAGGGCATGAGTTTCAGGGCAGGAGATTCACGGCTTGAGTTTCAGGGCATGAGATTCAGGGCATGAGTTTAAGGGCATGAGTTTCAGGGCAGGAGTTTCAGGGCATGTAATTCAGGGAGTGAGTTTCAGGATATGAGATTCATGGCATGAGTTTCAGTGCAGGAGTTTCAGGGCATGAGATTAAGGGCATGAGTTTCAGGACATGAGATTCAGGACAGGAGTTTCAAGGCATGAGATTCAGGGCATGAGTTTCAGTGCATGAGTTTCAGTGCATGAGTTTGAGGGCAGGAGTTTCAAGGCATGAGATTCAGGGCATGAGTTTCAGGGCATGAGATTCAGGGCAGGAATTTCAGGGCATGTGATTCAGATAATGAGTTTCTGGGCAGATGATTCAGGGAAGGAGTTTTAGGGCATGTGATTCAGGGCATGAGTTTCAGTGCATGAGTTTCAGTGCATGATTTTGAGGCAGGAGTTTCAAGGCATGAGATTCAGGGCCTGAGTTTCAGGGCAGGAGAACCAGGACAGGAGTTTCAAGGCATGAGATTCAGGGCATGAGTTTCAGTGCATGAGTTTGAGGGCAGGAGTTTCAAGGCATGAGATTCAGGGCATGAGTTTCAGGGCATGAGATTTAGGGCAGGAATTTCAGGGCATGTGATTCAGATAATGAGTTTCTGGACAGATGATTCAGGGAAGGAGTTTTAGGGCATGTGATTCAGGGCATGAGTTTCAGTGCATGAGTTTCATGGCAGGAGTTTCAGGGTATGAGTTTCAGTGCAGGAGTTTCAGGGCATGACATTCAGGGCATGAGTTTCAGGGCTTGAGATTCAGGACAGTAGTTTCAAGGCATGAGATTCAGGGCATGAGTTTCAGTGCATGAGTTTCAGTGCATGAGTTTGAGGGCAGGAGTTTCAAGGCATGAGATTCAGGGCATGAGTTTCAGGGCATGAGATTCAGGGCAGGTATTTCAGGGCATGTCATTCAGATAATGAGTTACTGGGCAGATGATTCAGGGCAGGAATTTTAGGGCATGTGATTCAGGGCATGAGTTTCAGTGCATGAGTTTCGGGGCAGGAGTTTCAGGGTATGAGTTTCAGTGCAGGAGTTTCAGGGCATGAGATTCAGGGCATGAGTTGCAGGGCATGAGATTCAGGACAGGAGTTTCAAGGCATGAGATTCTGGGCATGAGTTTCAGTGCATGAGTTTCAGTGCATGAGTTTGAGGGCAGGAGTTTCAAGGCATGAGATTCAGGGCATGAGTTTCAGGGCATGAGATTCAGGGCAGGAATTTCAGGGCATGTGATTCAGATAATGAGTTACTGGGCAGATGATTCAGGGCAGGAGTTTTAGGGCATGTGATTCAGGGCATGAGTTTCAGTGCATGAGTTTCAGGGCAGGAGTTTCAGGGTATGAGATTCAGTGCATGAGTTTCAGGGCATGAGATTCAGTGCAGGAGTTTCAGGGCATGTAATTCAGGGCGTGAGTTTCAGGATATGAGATTCATGGCATGAGTTTCAGTGCAGGAGTTTCAGGGCATGAGATTCAGGGCATGAGTTTCAGGGCATGAGATTCAGGACAGGAGTTTCAAGGCATGAGATTCAGGGTATGAGTTTCAGTGCATGAGTTTCAGTGCATGAGTTTGAGGGCAGCAGTTTCAAGGCATGAGATTCAGGGCATGAGTTTCAGTGCATGAGATTCAGGGCAGGAATTTCAGGGCATGTGATTCAGATAATGAGTTTCTGGGGAGATGATTCAGGGCAGGAGTTTTAGGGCATGTGATTCAGGGCATGAGTTTCAGTGCATGATTTTGAGGCAGGAGTTTCAAGGCATGAGATTCAGGGACTGAGTTTCAGGGCAGCAGAATCAGGGCTTGAGTTTCAGGGCATGGGATTCAGGGCATGAGTTTCAGGGCATGAGATTCAGGACAGGAGTTTCAAGGCATGAGATTCAGGGCATGAGTTTCAGGGCATGAGATTCAGGGCAGGAATTTCAGGGCATGTGATTCAGATAATGAGTTTCTGGGCAGATGATTCAGGGCAGGAGTTTTAGGGCATGTGATTCAGGGAATGAGTTTCAGTGCATGAGTTTCAGTGCATGATTTTGAGGCAGGAGTTTCAAGGCATGAGATTCAGGGCATGAGTTTCAGGGCAGGAGAATCAGGGCTTGAGTTTCAGGGCATGGGATTCAGGGGATGAGTTTCAGGGCATGAGATTCAGGACAGGAGTTTCAAGACATGAGATTCAGGACATGAGTTTCAGTGCATGAGTTTGAGGGCAGGAGTTTCAAGGCAAGAGATTCAGGGCATGAGTTTCAGGGCATGAGATTTAGGGCAGGAATTTCAGGGCATGTGATTCAGATAATGAGTTTCTGGGCAGATGATTCAGGGCAGGAGTTTTAGGGCATGTGATTCAGGGCATGAGTTTCAGTGCATGAGTTTCAGGGCAGGAGTTTCAGGGTATGAGTTTCAGTGCAGGAGTTTCAGGGCATGAGATTCAGGGCATGAGTTTCAGGGCATGAGATTCAGGACAGGAGTTTCAAGGCATGAGATTAAGGGCATGAGTTTCAGTGCATGAGTTTCAGTGCATGAGTTTGAGGGCAGGAGTTTCAAGGCATGAGATTCAGGGCATGAGTTTCAGGGCATGAGATTCAGGGCAGGAATTTCAGGGCATATGATTCAGATAATGAGTTACTGGGCAGATGATTCAGGGCTTGAGTTTCAGGGCATGGGATTCAGGGCATGAGTTTCAGGGCATGAGATTCAGGACAGGAGTTTCAAGGCATGAGATTCATGGCATGAGTTTCAGTGCATGAGTTTGAGGGCAGGAGTTTCAAGGCATGAGATTCAGGGCATGAGTTTCAGGGCATGAGATTTAGGGCAGGAATTTCAGGGCATGTGATTCAGGGCATGAGTTTCAGTGCATGAGTTTCAGGGCAGGAGTTTCAGTGCATGTAATTCAGGGCGTGAGTTTCAGGATATGAGATTTATGGCATGAGTTTCAGTGCAGGAGTTTCAGGGCATGAGATTCAGGGCATGAGTTTCAGGGCATGAGATTCAGGACAGGAGATTCAAGGCATGAGATTCAGGGTATGAGTTTCAGTGCATGAGTTTCAGTGCATGAGTTTGAGGGCAGGAGTTTCAAGGCATGAGATTCAGGGTATGAGTTTCAGGGCATGAGATTCAGGGCAGGAATTTCAGGGCATGTGATTCAGATAATGAGTTTCTGGGGAGATGATTCAGGGCAGGAGTTTTAGGGCATGTGATTCAGGGCATGAGTTTCAGTGCATGAGTTTCAGGGCATGATTTTGAGGCAGGAGTTTCAAGGCATGAGATTCAGGGCATGAGTTTCAGGGCAGGAGAATCAGGGCTTGAGTTGCAGGGCATGGGATTCAGGGCATGAGTTTCAGGGCATGAGAATCAGGACAGGAGTTTCAAGGCATGAGATTCAGGGCATGAGTTTCAGTGCATGAGTTTGAGGGCAGGAGTTTCAAGGCATGAGATTCAGGGCATGAGTTTCAGTGCATGAGTTTCAGTGCATGAGTTTGAGGGCAGGAGTTTCAAGGCATGAGATTCAGGGCATGAGTTTCAGGGCAGGAGATTCACGGCTTGAGTTTAAGGTCATGAGATTTAGCGCATGAGATTCAGGGCATGAGTTTCAGTGCATGAGTTTGAGGGCTGGAGTTTCAAGGCATGAGATTCAGGGCATGAGTTTCAGGGCATGAGATTTAGGGCAGGAATTTCAGGGCATGTGATTCAGATAATGAGTTTCTGGGCAGATGATTCAGGGCAGGAGTTTTAGGGCATGTGATTCAGGGCATGAGTTTCAGTGCATGAGTTTCAGGGCGTGAGTATCAGGGCATGAGATTCAGGACAGGAGTTTCAAGGCATGAGATTCAGGGTATGAGTTTCAGTGCATGAGTTTCAGTGCATGAGTTTGAGGGCAGGAGTTTCAAGGCATGAGATTCAGGGCATGAGTTTCAGGGCATGAGATTCAGGGCAGGAATTTCAGGGCATGTGATTCAGATAATGAGTTTCTGGGGAGATGATTCAGGGCAGGAGTTTTAGGGCATGTGATTCAGGGCATGAGTTTCAGTGCATGATTTTGAGGCAGGAGTTTCAAGGCATGAGATTCAGGGCCTGAGTTTCAGGGCAGCAGAATCAGGGCTTGAGTTTCAGGGCATGGGATTCAGGGCATGAGTTTCAGGGCATGAGATTCAGGACAGGAGTTTCAAGGCATGAGATTCAGGGCATGAGTTTCAGGGCATGAGATTCAGGGCAGGAATTTCAGTGCATGTGATTCAGATAATGAGTTTCTGGGCAGATGATTCAGGGCAGGAGTTTTAGGGCATGTGATTCAGGGCATGAGTTTCAGTGCATGAGTTTCAGTGCAGGATTTTGAGGCAGGAGTTTCAAGGCATGAGATTCAGGGCATGAGTTTCAGGGCAGGAGAATCAGGGCTTGAGTTTCAGGGCATGGGATTCAGGGCATGAGTTTCAGGGCATGAGATTCAGGACAGGAGTTTCAAGGCATGAGATTCAGGGCATGAGTTTCAGGGCATGAGATTTAGGGCAGGAATTTCAGGGCATGTGATTCAGATAATGAGTTTCTGGGCAGATGATTCAGGGAAGGAGTTTTAGGGCATGTGATTCAGGGCATGAGTTTCAGTGCATGAGTTTCAGGCAGGAGTTTCACGGTATGAGTTTCAGTGCAGGAGTTTCAGGGCATGAGATTCAGGGCATGAGTTTCAGGGCATGAGATTCAGGACAGGAGTTTCAAGGCATGAGATTCAGGGCAAGAGTTTCAGTGCATGAGTTTCAGTGCATGAGTTTGAGGGCAGGAGTTTCAAGGCATGAGATTCAGGGCATGAGTTTCAGGGCATGAGATTCAGGGCAGGAATTTCAGGGAATATGATTCAGATAATGAGTTACTGGGCAGATAATTCAGGGCTTGAGTTTCAGGGCATGGGATTCAGGGCATGAGTTTCAGGGCATGAGATTCAGGACAGGAGTTTCAAGGCATGAGATTCATGGCATGAGTTTCAGTGCATGAGTTTGAGGGCAGGAGTTTCAAGGCATGAGATTCAGTGCATGAGTTTCAGGGCAGGAGTTTCAGTGCATGTAATTCAGGGCGTGAGTTTCAGGATATGAGATTCATGGCATGAGTTTCAGTGCATGAGTTTCAGTGCAGGATTTTGAGGCAGGAGTTTCAAGGCATGAGATTCAGGGCATGAGTTTCAGGGCAGGAGAATCAGGGCTTGAGTTTCAGGGCATGTGATTCAGGGCATGAGTTTCAGGGCATGAGATTCAGGACAGGAGTTTCAAGGCATGAGATTCAGGGCATGAGTTTCAGGGCATGAGATTTAGGGCAGGAATTTCAGGGCATGTGATTCAGATAATGAGTTTCTGGGCAGATGATTCAGGGAAGGAGTTTTAGGGCATGTGATTCAGGGCATGAGTTTCAGTGCATGAGTTTCAGGCAGGAGTTTCACGGTATGAGTTTCAGTGCAGGAGTTTCAGGGCATGAGATTCAGGGCATGAGTTTCAGGGCATGAGATTCAGAACAGGAGTTTCAAGGCATGAGATTCAGGGCAAGAGTTTCAGTGCATGAGTTTCAGTGCATGAGTTTGAGGGCAGGAGTTTCAAGGCATGAGATTCAGGGCATGAGTTTCAGGGCATGAGATTCAGGGCAGGAATTTCAGGGAATATGATTCAGATAATGAGTTACTGGGCAGATAATTCAGGGCTTGAGTTTCAGGGCATGGGATTCAGGGCATGAGTTTCAGGGCATGAGATTCAGGACAGGAGTTTCAAGGCATGAGATTCATGGCATGAGTTTCAGTGCATGAGTTTGAGGGCAGGAGTTTCAAGGCATGAGATTCAGTGCATGAGTTTCAGGGCAGGAGTTTCAGTGCATGTAATTCAGGGCGTGAGTTTCAGGATATGAGATTCATGGCATGAGTTTCAGTGCAGGAGTTTCAGGGCATGAGATTCAGGGCATGAGTTTCAGGGCATGAGATTCAGGACAGGAGTTTCAAGGCATGAGATTCAGGGTATGAGTTTCAGTGCATGAGTTTCAGTGCATGAGTTTGAGGGCAGGAGTTTCAAGGCATGAGATTCAGGGTATGAGTTTCAGGGCATGAGATTCAGGGCAGGAATTTCAGGGCATGTGATTCAGATAATGAGTTTCTGGGGAGATGATTCAGGGCAGGAGTTTTAGGGCATGTCATTCAGGGCATGAGTTTCAGTGCATGAGTTTCAGGGCATGATTTTGAGGCAGGAGTTTCAAGGCATGAGATTCAGGGCATGAGTTTCAGGGCAGGAGAATCAGGGCTTGAGTTTCTGGGCATGGGATTCAGGGCATGAGTTTCAGGGCATGAGAATCAGGACAGGAGTTTCAAGGCATGAGATTCAGGGCATGCGTTTCAGTGCATGAGTTTGAGGTCAGGAGTTTCAAGGCATGAGATTCAGGGCATGAGTTTCAGAGCATGAGTTTCAGTGCATGAGTTTGAGGGCAGGAGTTTCAAGGCATGAGATTCAGGGCATGAGTTTCAGGGCAGGAGATTCACGGCTTGAGTTTAAGGTCATGAGATTTAGCGCATGAGATTCAGGGCATGAGTTTCAGTGCATGAGTTTCAGTGCATGAGTTTGAGGGCTGGAGTTTCAAGGCATGAGATTCAGGGCATGAGTTTCAGGGCATGAGATTTAGGGCAGGAATTTCAGGGCATGTGATTCAGATAATGAGTTTCTGGGCAGATGATTCAGGGCAGGAGTTTTAGGGCATGTGATTCAGGGCATGAGTTTCAGTGCATGAGTTTCAGGGCGTGAGTATCAGGATATGAGATTCATGGCATGAGTTTCAGTGCAGGAGTTTCAGGGCATGAGATTCAGGGCATGAGTTTCAGGGCATGAGATTCAGGACAGGAGTTTCAAGGCATGAGATTCAAGGTATGAGTTTCAGTGCATGAGTTTCAGTGCATGAGTTTGAGGGCAGGAGTTTCAAGGCATGAGATTCAGGGCATGAGTTTCAGGGCATGAGATTCAGGGCAGGAATTTCAGGGCATGTGATTCAGATAATGAGTTTCTGGGGAGATGATTCAGGGCAGGAGTTTTAGGGCATGTGATTCAGGGCATGAGTTTCAGTGCATGATTTTGAGGCAGGAGTTTCAAGGCATGAGATTCAGGGCCTGAGTTTCAGGGCAGCAGAATCAGGGCTTGAGTTTCAGGGCATGTGATTCAGTACAGGAGTTTCAAGGCATGAGATTCAGGGCATGAGTTTCAATGCATGAGATTGAGGGCAGGAGTTTCAGGGCATGAGATTCAGGACATGAGTTTCAGGGCATGAGATTCAGGGCAGGAATTTCAGGGCATGTGATTCAGATAATGAGTTACTGGGCAGATGATTCAGGGCAGGAGTTTTAGGGCATGTGATTCAGGGCATGAGTTTCAGTGCATGAGTTTCAGGGCAGGAGTTTCAGGGTATGAGTTTCAGTGCAGGAGTTTCAGGGCATGAGATTCAGGGCATGAGTTTCAGGGCTTGAGATTCAGGACAGTAGTTTCAAGGCATGAGATTCAGGGCATGAGTTTCAGTGCATGAGTTTCAGTGCATGAGTTTGAGGGCAGGAGTTTCAAGGCATGAGATTCAGGGCATGAGTTTCAGGGCATGAGATTCAGGGCAGGTATTTCAGGGCATGTGATTCAGATAATGAGTTACTGGGCAGATGATTCAGGGCAGGAATTTTAGGGCATGTGATTCAGGGCATGAGTTTCAGTGCATGAGTTTCAGGGCAGGAGTTTCAGGGTATGAGTTTCAGTGCAGGAGTTTCAGGGCATGAGATTCAGGGCATGAGTTTCAGGGCATGAGATTCAGGACAGGAGTTTCAAGGCATGAGATTCTGGGCATGAGTTTCAGTGCATGAGTTTCAGTGCATGAGTTTGAGGGCAGGAGTTTCAAGGCATGAGATTCAGGGCATGAGTTTCAGGGCATGAGATTCAGGGCAGGAATTTCAGGGCATGTGATTCAGATAATGAGTTACTGGGCAGATGATTCAGGGCAGGAGTTTTAGGGCATGTGATTCAGGGCATGAGTTTCAGTGCATGAGTTTCAGGGCAGGAGTTTCAGGGTATGAGATTCAGTGCATGAGTTTCAGGGCATGTAATTCAGGGCGTGAGTTTCAGGATATGAGATTCATGGCATGAGTTTCAGTGCAGGAGTTTCAGGGCATGAGATTCAGGGCATGAGTTTCAGGGCATGAGATTCAGGACAGGAGTTTCAAGGCATGAGATTCAGGGTATGAGTTTCAGTGCATGAGTTTCAGTGCATGAGTTTGAGGGCAGGAGTTTCAAGGCATGAGATTCAGGGCATGAGTTTCAGTGCATGAGATTCAGGGCAGGAATTTCAGGGCATGTGATTCAGATAATGAGTTTCTGGGGAGATGATTCAGGGCAGGAGTTTTAGGGCATGTGATTCAGGGCATGAGTTTCAGTGCATGATTTTGAGGCAGGAGTTTCAAGGCATGAGATTCAGGGACTGAGTTTCAGGGCAGCAGAATCAGGGCTTGAGTTTCAGGGCATGGGATTCAGGGCATGAGTTTCAGGGCATGAGATTCAGGACAGGAGTTTCAAGGCATGAGATTCAGGGCATGAGTTTCAGGGCATGAGATTCAGGGCAGGAATTTCAGGGCATGTGATTCAGATAATGAGTTTCTGGGCAGATGATTCAGGGCAGGAGTTTTAGGGCATGTGATTCAGGGAATGAGTTTCAGTGCATGAGTTTCAGTGCATGATTTTGAGGCAGGAGTTTCAAGGCATGAGATTCAGGGCATGAGTTTCAGGGCAGGAGAATCAGGGCTTGAGTTTCAGGGCATGGGATTCAGGGGATGAGTTTCAGGGCATGAGATTCAGGACAGGAGTTTTAGGGCATGTGATTCAGGGCATGAGTTTCAGTGCATGAGTTTCAGGGCAGGAGTTTCAGGGTATGAGATTCAGTGCATGAGTTTCAGGGCATGTAATTCAGGGCGTGAGTTTCAGGATATGAGATTCATGGCATGAGTTTCAGTGCAGGAGTTTCAGGGCATGAGATTCAGGGCATGAGTTTCAGGGCATGAGATTCAGGACAGGAGTTTCAAGGCATGAGATTCAGGGTATGAGTTTCAGTGCATGAGTTTCAGTGCATGAGTTTGAGGGCAGGAGTTTCAAGGCATGAGATTCAGGGCATGAGTTTCAGTGCATGAGATTCAGGGCAGGAATTTCAGGGCATGTGATTCAGATAATGAGTTTCTGGGGAGATGATTCAGGGCAGGAGTTTTAGGGCATGTGATTCAGGGCATGAGTTTCAGTGCATGATTTTGAGGCAGGAGTTTCAAGGCATGAGATTCAGGGACTGAGTTTCAGGGCAGCAGAATCAGGGCTTGAGTTTCAGGGCATGGGATTCAGGGCATGAGTTTCAGGGCATGAGATTCAGGACAGGAGTTTCAAGGCATGAGATTCAGGGCATGAGTTTCAGGGCATGAGATTCAGGGCAGGAATTTCAGGGCATGTGATTCAGATAATGAGTTTCTGGGCAGATGATTCAGGGCAGGAGTTTTAGGGCATGTGATTCAGGGAATGAGTTTCAGTGCATGAGTTTCAGTGCATGATTTTGAGGCAGGAGTTTCAAGGCATGAGATTCAGGGCATGAGTTTCAGGGCAGGAGAATCAGGGCTTGAGTTTCAGGGCATGGGATTCAGGGGATGAGTTTCAGGGCATGAGATTCAGGACAGGAGTTTCAAGGCAAGAGATTCAGGGCATGAGTTTCAGGGCATGAGATTTAGGGCAGGAATTTCAGGGCATGTGATTCAGATAATGAGTTTCTGGGCAGATGATTGAGGGCAGGAGTTTTAGGGCATGTGATTCAGGGCATGAGTTTCAGTGCATGAGTTTCAGGGCAGGAGTTTCAGGGTATGAGTTTCAGTGCAGGAGTTTCAGGGCATGAGATTCAGGGCATGAGTTTCAGGGCATGAGATTCAGGACAGGAGTTTCAAGGCATGAGATTCAGGGCATGAGTTTCAGTGCATGAGTTTCAGTGCATGAGTTTGAGGGCAGGAGTTTCAAGGCATGAGATTCAGGGCATGAGTTTCAGGGCATGAGATTCAGGGCAGGAATTTCAGGGCATATGATTCAGATAATGAGTTACTGGGCAGATGATTCAGGGCTTGAGTTTCAGGGCATGGGATTCAGGGCATGAGTTTCAGGGCATGAGATTCAGGACAGGAGTTTCAAGGCATGAGATTCATGGCATGAGTTTCAGTGCATGAGTTTGAGGGCAGGAGTTTCAAGGCATGAGATTCAGGGCATGAGTTTCAGGGCATGAGATTTAGGGCAGGAATTTCAGGGCATGTGATTCAGGGCATGAGTTTCAGTGCATGAGTTTCAGGGCAGGAGTTTCAGTGCATGTAATTCAGGGCGTGAGTTTCAGGATATGAGATTTATGGCATGAGTTTCAGTGCAGGAGTTTCAGGGCATGAGATTCAGGGCATGAGTTTCAGGGCATGAGATTCAGGACAGGAGATTCAAGGCATGAGATTCAGGGTATGAGTTTCAGTGCATGAGTTTCAGTGCATGAGTTTGAGGGCAGGAGTTTCAAGGCATGAGATTCAGGGTATGAGTTTCAGGGCATGAGATTCAGGGCAGGAATTTCAGGGCATGTGATTCAGATAATGAGTTTCTGGGGAGATGATTCAGGGCAGGAGTTTTAGGGCATGTGATTCAGGGCATGAGTTTCAGTGCATGAGTTTCAGGGCATGATTTTGAGGCAGGAGTTTCAAGGCATGAGATTCAGGGCATGAGTTTCAGGGCAGGAGAATCAGGGCTTGAGTTGCAGGGCATGGGATTCAGGGCATGAGTTTCAGGGCATGAGAATCAGGACAGGAGTTTCAAGGCATGAGATTCAGGGCATGAGTTTCAGTGCATGAGTTTGAGGGCAGGAGTTTCAAGGCATGAGATTCAGGGCATGAGTTTCAGTGCATGAGTTTCAGTGCATGAGTTTGAGGGCAAGAGTTTCAAGGCATGAGATTCAGGGCATGAGTTTCAGGGCAGGAGATTCACGGCTTGAGTTTAAGGTCATGAGATTTAGCGCATGAGATTCAGGGCATGAGTTTCAGTGCATGAGTTTCAGTGCATGAGTTTGAGGGCTGGAGTTTCAAGGCATGAGATTCAGGGCATGAGTTTCAGGGCATGAGATTTAGGGCAGGAATTTCAGGGCATGTGATTCAGATAATGAGTTTCTGGGCAGATGATTCAGGGCAGGAGTTTTAGGGCATGTGATTCAGGGCATGAGTTTCAGTGCATGAGTTTCAGGGCGTGAGTATCAGGATATGAGATTCAGGGCATGAGTTTCAGGGCATGAGATTCAGGACAGGAGTTTCAAGGCATGAGATTCAGGGTATGAGTTTCAGTGCATGAGTTTCAGTGCATGAGTTTGAGGGCAGGAGTTTCAAGGCATGAGATTCAGGGCATGAGTTTCAGGGCATGAGATTCAGGGCAGGAATTTCAGGGCATGTGATTCAGATAATGAGTTTCTGGGGAGATGATTCAGGGCAGGAGTTTTAGGGCATGTGATTCAGGGCATGAGTTTCAGTGCATGATTTTGAGGCAGGAGTTTCAAGGCATGAGATTCAGGGCCTGAGTTTCAGGGCAGCAGAATCAGGGCTTGAGTTTCAGGGCATGGGATTCAGGGCATGAGTTTCAGGGCATGAGATTCAGGACAGGAGTTTCAAGGCATGAGATTCAGGGCATGAGTTTCAGGGCATGAGATTCAGGGCAGGAATTTCAGTGCATGTGATTCAGATAATGAGTTTCTGGGCAGATGATTCAGGGCAGGAGTTTTAGGGCATGTGATTCAGGGCATGAGTTTCAGTGCATGAGTTTCAGTGCAGGATTTTGAGGCAGGAGTTTCAAGGCATGAGATTCAGGGCATGAGTTTCAGGGCAGGAGAATCAGGGCTTGAGTTTCAGGGCATGGGATTCAGGGCATGAGTTTCAGGGCATGAGATTCAGGACAGGAGTTTCAAGGCATGAGATTCAGGGCATGAGTTTCAGTGCATGAGTTTGAGGGCAGGAGTTTCAAGGCATGTGATTCAGGGCATGAGTTTCAGTGCATGAGTTTCAGGCAGGAGTTTCACGGTATGAGTTTCAGTGCAGGAGTTTCAGGGCATGAGATTCAGGGCATGAGTTTCAGGGCATGAGATTCAGGGCAGGAATTTCAGGGAATATGATTCAGATAATGAGTTACTGGGCAGATGATTCAGGGCTTGAGTTTCAGGGCATGGGATTCAGGGCATGAGTTTCAGGGCATGAGATTCAGGACAGGAGTTTCAAGGCATGAGATTCATGGCATGAGTTTCAGTGCATGAGTTTGAGGGCAGGAGTTTCAAGGCATGAGATTCAGTGCATGAGTTTCAGGGCAGGAGTTTCAGTGCATGTAATTCAGGGCGTGAGTTTCAGGATATGAGATTCATGGCATGAGTTTCAGTGCAGGAGTTTCAGGGCATGAGATTCAGGGCATGAGTTTCAGGGCATGAGATTCAGGACAGGAGTTTCAAGGCATGAGATTCAGGGTATGAGTTTCAGTGCATGAGTTTCAGTGCATGAGTTTGAGGGCAGGAGTTTCAAGGCATGAGATTCAGGGTATGAGTTTCAGGGCATGAGATTCAGGGCAGGAATTTCAGGGCATGTGATTCAGATAATGAGTTTCTGGGGAGATGATTCAGGGCAGGAGTTTTAGGGCATGTGATTCAGGGCATGAGTTTCAGTGCATGAGTTTCAGGGCATGATTTTGAGGCAGGAGTTTCAAGGCATGAGATTCAGGGCATGAGTTTCAGGGCAGGAGAATCAGGGCTTGAGTTTCAGGGCATGGGATTCAGGGCATGAGTTTCAGGGCATGAGAATCAGGACAGGAGTTTCAAGGCATGAGATTCAGGGCATGCGTTTCAGTGCATGAGTTTGAGGTCAGGAGTTTCAAGGCATGAGATTCAGGGCATGAGTTTCAGAGCATGAGTTTCAGTGCATGAGTTTGAGGGCAGGAGTTTCAAGGCATGAGATTCAGGGCATGAGTTTCAGGGCAGGAGATTCACGGCTTGAGTTTAAGGTCATGAGATTTAGCGCATGAGATTCAGGGCATGAGTTTCAGTGCATGAGTTTCAGTGCATGAGTTTGAGGGCTGGAGTTTCAAGGCATGAGATTCAGGGCATGAGTTTCAGGGCATGATATTTAGGGCAGGAATTTCAGGGCATGTGATTCAGATAATGAGTTTCTGGGCAGATGATTCAGGGCAGGAGTTTAAGGGCATGTGATTCAGGGCATGAGTTTCAGTGCATGAGTTTCAGGGCGTGAGTATCAGGATATGAGATTTATGGCATGAGTTTCAGTGCAGGAGTTTCAGGGCATGAGATTCAAGGTATGAGTTTCAGTGCATGAGTTTCAGTGCATGAGTTTGAGGGCAGGAGTTTCAAGGCATGAGATTCAGGGCATGAGTTTCAGGGCATGAGATTCAGGGCAGGAATTTCAGGGCATGAGATTCAGATAATGAGTTTCTGGGCAGATGATTCAGGGCAGGAGTTTAAGGGCATGTGATTCAGGGCATGAGTTTCAGTGCATGAGTTTCAGGGCGTGAGTATCAGGATATGAGATTTATGGCATGAGTTTCAGTGCAGGAGTTTCAGGGCATGAGATTCAGGGCATGAGTTTCAGGGCATGAGATTCAGGACAGGAGTTTCAAGGCATGAGATTCAAGGTATGAGTTTCAGTGCATGAGTTTCAGTGCATGAGTTTGAGGGCAGGAGTTTCAAGGCATGAGATTCAGGGCATGAGTTTCAGGGCATGAGATTCAGGGCAGGAATTTCAGGGCATGAGATTCAGATAATGAGTTTCTGGGGAGATGATTCAGGGCAGGAGTTTTAGGGCATGTGATTCAGGGCATGAGTTTCAGTGCATGATTTTGAGGCAGGAGTTTCAAGGCATGAGATTCAGGGCCTGAGTTTCAGGGCAGCAGAATCAGGGCTTGAGTTTCAGGGCATGGGATTCAGGGCATGAGTTTCAGGGCATGAGATTCAGGACAGGAGTTTCAAGGCATGAGATTCAGGGCATGAGTTTCAGGGCATGAGATTCAGGGCAGGAATTTCAGGGCATGTGATTCAGATAATGAGTTTCTGGGCAGATGATTCAGGGCAGGAGTTTTAGGGCATGTGATTCAGGGCATGAGTTTCAGTGCATGAGTTTCAGTGCAGGATTTTGAGGCAGGAGTTTCAAGGCATGAGATTCAGGGCATGAGTTTCAGGGCAGGAGAATCAGGGCTTGAGTTTCAGGGCATGGGATTCAGGGCATGAGTTTCAGGGCATGAGATTCAGGACAGGAGTTTCAAGGCATGAGATTCAGGGCATGAGTTTCAGTGCATGAGTTTGAGGGCAGGAGTTTCAAGGCATGAGATTCAGGGCATGAGTTTCAGGGCATGAAATTTAGGGCAGGAATTTCAGGGCATGTGATTCAGATAATGAGTTTCTGGGCAGATGATTCAGGGAAGGAGTTTTAGGGCATGTGATTCAGGGCATGAGTTTCAGTGCATGAGTTTCAGGCAGGAGTTTCACGGTATGAGTTTCAGTGCAGGAGTTTCAGGGCATGAGATTCAGGGCATGAGTTTCAGGGCATGAGATTCAGGACAGGAGTTTCAAGGCATGAGATTCAGGGCAAGAGTTTCAGTGCATGAGTTTCAGTGCATGAGTTTGAGGGCAGGAGATTCAAGGCATGAGATTCAGGGCATGAGTTTCAGGGCATGAGATTCAGGGCAGGAATTTCAGGGCATGTGATTCAGATAATGAGTTACTGGGCAGATGATTCAGGGCTTGAGTTTCAGGGCATGGGATTCAGGGCATGAGTTTCAGGGCATGAGATTCAGGACAGGAGTTTCAAGGCATGAGATTCAGGGCATGAGTTTCAGGGCATGAGATTTAGGGCAGGAATTTCAGGGCATGTGATTCAGATAATGAGTTTCTGGGCAGATGATTCAGGGAAGGAGTTTTAGGGCATGTGATTCAGGGCATGAGTTTCAGTGCATGAGTTTCAGGGCAGGAGTTTCAGTGCATGTAATTCAGGGTGTGAGTTTCAGGATATGAGATTCATGGCATGAGTTTCAGTGCAGGAGTTTCAGGGCATGAGATTCAGGGCATGAGTTTCAGGGCATGAGATTCAGGACAGGAGTTTCAAGGCATGAGATTCAGGGTATGAGTTTCAGTGCATGAGTTTCAGTGCATGAGTTTGAGGGCAGGAGTTTTAAGGCATGAGATTCAGGGCATGAGTTTCAGGGCATGAGATTCAGGGCAGGAATTTCAGGGCATGTGATTCAGATAATGAGTTTCTGGGGAGACGATTCAGGGCAGGAGTTTTAGGGCATGTGATTCAGGGCATGAGTTTCAGTGCATGAGTTTCAGGGCATGATTTTGAGGCAGGATTATCAAGGCATGAGATTCAGGGCATGAGTTTCAGGGCAGGAGAATCAGGGCTTGAGTTTCAGGGCACGGGATTCAGGGCATGAGTTTCAGGGCATGAGAATCAGGACAGGAGTTTCAAGGCATGAGATTCAGGGCATGAGTTTCAGGGCAGGAGAATCAGGGCTTGAGTTTCAGGGCATGGGATTCAGGGCATGAGTTTCAGGGCATGAGAATCAGGACAGGAGTTTCAAGGAATGAGATTCAGGGCATGAGTTTCAGTGCATGAGTTTGAGGGCAGGAGTTTCAAGGCATGAGATTCAGGGCATGAGTTTCAGTGCATGAGTTTCAGTGCATGAGTTTGAGGGCAGGAGTTTCAAGGCATGAGATTCAGGGCATGAGTTTCAGGGCAGGAGATTCACGGCTTGAGTTTAAGGTCATAAGATTTAGCGCATGAGATTCAGGGCATGAGTTTCAGTGCTTGAGTTTCAGTGCATGAGTTTGAGTGCTGGAGTTTCAAGGCATGAGATTCAGGGCATGAGTTTCAGGGCATGAGATTTAGGGCAGGAATTTCAGGGCATGTGATTCAGATAATGAGTTTCTGGGCAGATGATTCAGGGCAGGAGTTTTAGGGCATGTGATTCAGTGCATGAGTTTCAGTGCATGAGTTTCAGGGCATGTAATTCAGGGCGTGAGTTTCAGGATATGAGATTCATGGCATGAGTTTCAGTGCAGGAGTTTCAGGGCATGAGATTCAGGGCATGAGTTTCAGGGCATGAGATTCAGGACAGGAGTTTCAAGGCATGAGATTCAGGGTATGAGTTTCAGTGCATGAGTTTCAGTGCATGAGTTTGAGGGCAGGAGTTTCAAGGCATGCGATTCAGGGCATGAGTTTCAGGGCATGAGATTCAGGGCAGGAATTTCAGGGCATGTGATTCAGATAATGAGTTTCTGGGGAGATGATTCAGGGCAGGAGTTTTAGGGCATGTGATTCAGGGCATGAGTTTCAGTGCATGATTTTGAGGCAGGAGTTTCAAGGCATGAGATTCAGGGCCTGAGTTTCAGGGCAGCAGAATCAGGGCTTGAGTTTCAGGGCATGGGATTCAGGGCATGAGTTTCAGGGCATGAGATTCAGGACAGGAGTTTCAAGGCATGAGATTCAGGGCTTGAGTTTCAGGGCATGAGATTCAGGGCAGGAATTTCAGGGCATGTGATTCAGATAATGAGTTTCTGGGCAGATGATTCAGGGCAGGAGTTTTAGGGCATGTGATTCAGGGCATGAGTTTCAGTGCATGAGTTTCAGTGCATGATTTTGAGGCAGGAGTTTCAAGACATGAGATTCAGGGCATGAGTTTCAGGGCAGGAGAATCAGGGCTTGAGTTTCAGGGCATGGGATTCAGGGCAAGAGTTTCAGGGCATGAGATTCAGGACAGGAGTTTCAAGGCATGTGATTCAGGGCATGAGTTTCAGTGCATGAGTTTGAGGGCAGGAATTTCAAGGCATGAGATTCAGGGCATGAGTTTCAAGGCATGAGATTTAGGGCAGGAATTTCAGGGCATGTGATTCAGATAATGAGTTTCTGGGCAGATGATTCAGGGAAGGAGTTTTAGGGCATGTGATTCAGGGCATGAGTTTCAGTGCATGAGTTTCAGGGCAGGAGTTTCAGGGTATGAGTTTCAGTGCAGGAGTTTCAGGGCATGAGATTCAGGGCATGAGTTTCAGGGCATGAGATTCAGGACAGTAGTTTCAAGGCATGAGATTCAGGGCATGAGTTTCAGTGCATGAGTTTCAGTGCATGAGTTTGAGGGCAGGAGTTTCAAGGCATGAGATTCAGGGCATGAGTTTCAGGGCATGAGATTCAGGGCAGGAATTTCAGGGCATGTGATTCAGATAATGAGTTACTGGGCAGATGATTCAGGGCAGGAGTTTTAGGGCATGTGATTCAGGGCATGAGTTTCAGTGCATGAGTTTCAGGGCAGGAGTTTCAGGGTATGAGTTTCAGTGCATGAGTTTCAGGCAATGAGTTTCAGTGCAGGAGTTTCAGGGCATGTAATTCAGGGCGTGAGTTTCAGGATATGAGATTCATGGCATGAGTTTCAGTGCAGGAGTTTCAGGGCATGAGATTCAGGGCATGAGTTTCAGGGCATGAGATTCAGGACAGGAGTTTCAAGGCATGAGATTCAGGGTATGAGTTTCAGTGCATGAGTTTCAGTGCATGAGTTTGAGGGCAGGAGTTTCAAGGCATGAGATTCAGGGCATGAGTTTCAGGGCATGAGATTCAGGGCAGGAATTTCAGGGCATGTGATTCAGATAATGAGTTTCTGGGGAGAAGATTCAGGGCAGGAGTTTTAGGGCATGTGATTCAGGGCATGAGTTTCAGTGCATGAGTTTCAGGGCATGATTTTGAGGCAGGAGTTTCAAGGCATGAGATTCAGGGCATGAGTTTCAGGGCAGGAGAATCAGGGCTTGAGTTTCAGGGCATGGGATTCAGGGCATGAGTTTCAGTGCATGAGTTTGAGGGCAGGAGTTTCAAGGCATGAGATTCAGGGCATGAGTTTCAGTGCATGAGTTTCAGTGCATGAGTTTGAGGGCAGGAGTTTCAAGGCATGAGATTCAGGGCATGAGTTTCAGGGCAGGAGATTCACGGCTTGAGTTTAAGGTCATGAGATTTAGCGCATGAGATTCAGCGCATGAGTTTCAGTGCATGAGTTTCAGTGCATGAGTTTGAGGGCTGGAGTTTCAAGGCATGAGATTCAGGGCATGAGTTTCAGGGCATGAGATTTAGGGCAGGAATTTCAGGGCTTGTGATTCAGAAAATGAGTTTCTGGGCAAATGATTCAGGGCAGGAGTTTTGGGGCATGATATTCAGGGCATGAGTTTCAGTACATGAGTTTCAGTGCAGGAGTTTCAGGGTATGAGATTCAGGGCATGAGTTTCAGGGCATGAGATTCAGGGCAGGAATTTCAGGGCATGTGATTCAGATAATGAGTTACTGGGCAGATGATTCAGGGCAGGAGTTTTAGGGCATGTGATTCAGGGCATGAGTTTCAGTGCATGAGTTTCAGGGCAGGAGTTTCAGGGTATGAGTTTCAGTGCAGGAGTTTCAGGGCATGAGATTCAGGGCATGAGTTTCAGGGCATGAGATTCAGGACAGGAGTTTCAAGGCATGAGATTCAGGGCATGAGTTTCAGTGCATGAGTTTCAGTGCATGAGTTTGAGGGCAGGAGTTTCAGGGCATGAGATTCAGGGCAGGAATTTCACGGCATGTGATTCAGATAATGAGTTACTGGGCAGATGATTCAGGGCAGGAGTTTTAGGGCATGTGATTCAGGGCATGAGTTTCAGTGCATGAGTTGCAGGGCAGGAGTTTCAGGGTATGAGATTCAGTGCATGAGTTTCAGGGCAGGAGAATCAGGGCTTGAGTTTCAGGGCATGGGATTCAGGGCATGAGTTTCAGGGCATGAGTTTGAGGGCAGGAGTTTCAAGGCATGAGATTCAGGGCATGAGTTTCAGTGCATGAGTTTCAGTGCATGAGTTTGAGGGCAGGAGTTTCAAGGCATGAGATTCAGGGCATGAGTTTCAGGGCAGGAGATTCACGGCTTGAGTTTAAGGTCATGAGATTTAGCGCATGAGATTCAGTGCATGAGTTTCAGTGCATGAGTTTCAGTGCATGAGTTTGAGGGCTGGAGTTTCAAGGCATGAGATTCAGGGCATGAGTTTCAGGGCATGAGATTTAGGGCAGGATTTTCAGGGCATGTGATTCAGATAACGAGTTTCTGGGCAGATGATTCAGGGCAGGAGTTTTAGGGCATGTGATTCAGGGCATGAGTTTCAGTGCATGAGTTTCAGGGCAGGAGTTTCAGGGTATGAGATTCAGTGCATGAGTTTCAGGGCAGAAGTTTCAGGGCATGAGATTCAGGGCATGAGTTTCAGGGCATGAGATTCAGGGCAGGAATTTCAGGGCATGTGATTCAGATAATGAGTTACTGGGCAGATGATTCAGGGCAGGAGTTTTAGGGCATGTGATTCAGGGCATGAGTTTCAGTGCATGAGTTTCAGGGCAGGAGTTTCAGGGTATGAGTTTCAGTGCAGTAGTTTCAGGGCATGAGATTCAGGGCATGAGTTTCAGGGCATGAGATTCAGGACAGGAGTTTCAAGGCATGAGATTCAGGGCATGAGTTTCAGTGCATGAGTTTCAGTACATGAGTTTGAGGGCAGGAGTTTCAAGGCATGAGATTCAGGGCATGAGTTTCAGGGCAGGAGATTCAGGGCAGGAATTTCAGTGCATGTGATTCAGATAATGAGTTACTGGGCAGATGATTCAGGGCAGGAGTTTTAGGGCATGTGATTCAGGGCATGAGTTTCAGTGCATGAGTTTCAGGGCAGGAGTTTCAGGGTATGAGATTCAGTGCATGAGTTTCAGGGCATGAGATTCAGGGCATGAGTTTCAGGGCATGAGATTCAGGACAGGAGTTTCAAGGCATGAGATTCAGGGCATGAGTTTCAGTGCATGAGTTTCAGTGCATGAGTTTCAGGCAGGAGTTTCAGGGCATGAGATTCAGGGCAGGAATTTCACGGCATGTGATTCAGATAATGAGTTACTGGGCAGATGATTCAGGGCAGGAGTTTTAGGGCATGTGATTCAGGGCATGAGTTTCAGTGCATGAGTTTCAGGGCAGGAGTTTCAGGGTATGAGATTCAGTGCATGAGTTTCAGGGCAGGAGAATCAGGGCTTGAGTTTCAGGGCATGGGATTCAGGGCATGAGTTTCAGGGCATGAGTTTGAGGGCAGGAGTTTCAAGGCATGAGATTCAGGGCATGAGTTTCAGGGCAGGAGAATCAGGGCTTGAGTTGCAGGGCATGGGATTCAGGGCATGAGTTTCAGGGCATGAGAATCAGGACAGGAGTTTCAAGGCATGAGATTCAGGGCATGAGTTTCAGTGCATGAGTTTGAGGGCAGGAGTTTCAAGGCATGAGATTCAGGGCATGAGTTTCAGTGCATGAGTTTCAGTGCATGAGTTTGAGGGCAGGAGTTTCAAGGCATGAGATTCAGGGCAGGAGATTCACGGCTTGAGTTTAAGGTCATGAGATTTAGCGCATGAGATTCAGGGCATGAGTTTCAGTGCATGAGTTTCAGTGCATGAGTTTGAGGGCTGGAGTTTCAAGGCATGAGATTCAGGGCATGAGTTTCAGGGCATGAGATTTAGGGCAGGAATTTCAGGGCATGTGATTCAGATAATGAGTTTCTGGGCAGATGATTCAGGGCAGGAGTTTTAGGGCATGTGATTCAGGGCATGAGTTTCAGTGCATGAGTTTCAGGGCGTGAGTATCAGGATATGAGATTCAGGGCATGAGTTTCAAGGCATGAGATTCAGGGTATGAGTTTCAGTGCATGAGTTTCAGTGCATGAGTTTGAGGGCAGGAGTTTCAAGGCATGAGATTCAGGGCATGAGTTTCAGGGCATGAGATTCAGGGCAGGAATTTCAGGGCATGTGATTCAGATAATGAGTTTCTGGGGAGATGATTCAGGGCAGGAGTTTTAGGGCATGTGATTCAGGGCATGAGTTTCAGTGCATGATTTTGAGGCAGGAGTTTCAAGGCATGAGATTCAGGGCCTGAGTTTCAGGGCAGCAGAATCAGGGCTTGAGTTTCAGGGCATGGGATTCAGGGCATGAGTTTCAGGGCATGAGATTCAGGACAGGAGTTTCAAGGCATGAGATTCAGGGCATGAGTTTCAGGGCATGAGATTCAGGGCAGGAATTTCAGGGCATGTGATTCAGATAATGAGTTTCAGGGCAGATGATTCAGGGCAGGAGTTTTAGGGCATGTGATTCAGGGCATGAGTTTCAGTGCATGAGTTTCAGTGCAGGATTTTGAGGCAGGAGTTTCAAGGCATGAGATTCAGGGCATGAGTTTCAGGGCAGGAGAATCAGGGCTTGAGTTTCAGGGCATGGGATTCAGGGCATGAGTTTCAGGGCATGAGATTCAGGACAGGAGTTTCAAGGCATGAGATTCAGGGCATGAGTTTCAGTGCATGAGTTTGAGGGCAGGAGTTTCAAGGCATGAGTTTCAGGGCATGAGTTTCAGGGCATGAGATTTAGGGCAGGAATTTCAGGGCATGTGATTCAGATAATGAGTTTCTGGGCAGATGATTCAGGGAAGGAGTTTTAGGGCATGTGATTCAGGGCATGAGTTTCAGTGCATGAGTTTCAGGCAGGAGTTTCACGGTATGAGTTTCAGTGCAGGAGTTTCAGGGCATGAGATTCAGGGCATGAGTTTCAGGGCATGAGATTCAGGACAGGAGTTTCAAGGCATGAGATTCAGGGCAAGAGTTTCAGTGCATGAGTTTCAGTGCATGAGTTTGAGCGCAGGAGTTTCAAGGCATGAGATTCAGGGCATGAGTTTCAGGGCATGAGATTCAGGGCAGGAATTTCAGGGAATATGATTCAGATAATGAGTTACTGGGCAGATGATTCAGGGCTTGAGTTTCAGGGCATGGGATTCAGGGCATGAGTTTCAGGGCATGAGATTCAGGACAGGAGTTTCAAGGCATGAGATTCATGGCATGAGTTTCAGTGCATGAGTTTGAGGGCAGGAGTTTCAAGGCATGAGATTCAGTGCATGAGTTTCAGGGCAGGAGTTTCAGTGCATGTAATTCAGGGCGTGAGTTTCAGGATATGAGATTCATGGCATGAGTTTCAGTGCAGGAGTTTCAGGGCATGAGATTCAGGGCATGAGTTTCAGGGCATGAGATTCAGGACAGGAGTTTCAAGGCATGAGATTCAGGGTATGAGTTTCAGTGCATGAGTTTCAGTGCATGAGTTTGAGGGCAGGAGTTTCAAGGCATGAGATTCAGGGTATGAGTTTCAGGGCATGAGATTCAGGGCAGGAATTTCAGGGCATGTGATTCAGATAATGAGTTTCTGGGGAGATGATTCAGGGCAGGAGTTTTAGGGCATGTGATTCAGGGCATGAGTTTCAGGGCATGATTTTGAGGCAGGAGTTTCAAGGCATGAGATTCAGGGCATGAGTTTCAGGGCAGGAGAATCAGGGTTTGAGTTTCAGGGCATGGGATTCAGGGCATGAGTTTCAGGGCATGAGAATCAGGACAGGAGTTTCAAGGCATGAGATTCAGGGCATGCGTTTCAGTGCATGAGTTTGAGGTCAGGAGTTTCAAGGCATGAGATTCAGGGCATGAGTTTCAGAGCATGAGTTTCAGTGCATGAGTTTGAGGGTAGGAGTTTCAAGGCATGAGATTCAGGGCATGAGTTTCAGGGCAGGAGATTCACGGCTTGAGTTTAAGGTCATGAGATTTAGCGCATGAGATTCAGGGCATGAGTTTCAGTGCATGAGTTTCAGTGCATGAGTTTGAGGGCTGGAGTTTCAAGGCATGAGATTCAGGGCATGAGTTTCAGGGCATGAGATTTAGGGCAGGAATTTCAGGGCATGTGATTCAGATAATGAGTTTCTGGGCAGATGATTCAGGGCAGGAGTTTTAGGGCATGTGATTCAGGGCATGAGTTTCAGTGCATGAGTTTCAGGGCGTGAGTATCAGGATATGAGATTCATGGCATGAGTTTCAGTGCAGGAGTTTCAGGGCATGAGATTCAGGGCATGAGTTTCAGGGCATGAGATTCAGGACAGGAGTTTCAAGGCATGAGATTCAGGGTATGAGTTTCAGTGCATGAGTTTCAGTGCATGAGTTTGAGGGCAGGAGTTTCAAGGCATGAGATTCAGGGCATGAGTTTCAGGGCATGAGATTCAGGGCAGGAATTTCAGGGCATGTGATTTAGATAATGAGTTACTGGGCAGATGATTCAGGGCGTGAGTTTCAGGGCATGGGATTCAGGGCATGAGTTTCAGGGCATGAGATTCAGGACAGGAGTTTCAAGGCATGAGATTCAGGGCATGAGTTTCAGGGCATGAGATTTAGGGCAGGAATTTCAGGGCATGTGATTCAGATAATGAGTTTCTGGGCAGATGATTCAGGGATGGAGTTTTAGGGCATGTGATTCAGGGCATGAGTTTCAGTGCATGAGTTTCAGGGCAGGAGTTTCAGTGCATGTAATTCAGGGTGTGAGTTTCAGGATATGAGATTCATGGCATGAGTTTCAGTGCAGGAGTTTCAGGGCATGAGATTCAGGGCATGAGTTTCAGGGCATGAGATTCAGGACAGGAGTTTCAAGGCATGAGATTCAGGGTATGAGTTTCAGTGCATGAGTTTCAGTGCATGAGTTTGAGGGCAGGAGTTTCAAGGCATGAGATTCAGCGCATGAGTTTCAGGGCATGAGATTCAGGGCAGGAATTTCAGGGCATGTGATTCAGATATTGAGTTTCTGCGGAGACGATTCAGGGCAGGAGTTTTAGGGCATGTGATTCAGGGCATGAGTTTCAGTGCATGAGTTTCAGGGCATGATTTTGAGGCAGGATTTTCAAGGCATGAGATTCAGGGCATGAGTTTCAGGGCAGGAGAATCAGGCCTTGAGTTTCAGGGCACGGGATTCAGGGCATGAGTTTCAGGGCATGAGAATCAGGACAGGAGTTTCAAGGCATGAGATTCAGGGCATGAATTTCAGGGCAGGAGAATCAGGGCTTGAGATTCAGGGCATGGGATTCAGGGCATGAGTTTCAGGGCATGAGAATCAGGACAGGAGTTTCAAGGAATGAGATTCAGGGCATGAGTTTCAGTGCATGAGTTTGAGGGCAGGAGTTTCAAGGCATGAGATTCAGGGCATGAGTTTCAGTGCATGAGTTTCAGTGCATGAGTTTGAGGGCAGGAGTTTCAAGGCATGAGATTCAGGGCATGAGTTTCAGGGCAGGAGATTCACGGCTTGAGTTTAAGGTCATGAGATTTAGCGCATGAGATTCAGGGCATGAGTTTCAGTGCTTGAGTTTCAGTGCATGAGTTTGAGTGCTGGAGTTTCAAGGCATGAGATTCAGGGCATGAGTTTCAGGGCATGAGATTTAGGGCAGGAATTTCAGGGCATGTGATTCAGATAATGAGTTTCTGGGCAGATGATTCAGGGCAGAAGTTTTAGGGCATGTGATTCAGTGCATGAGTTTCAGTGCATGAGTTTCAGGGCATGTAATTCAGGGCGTGAGTTTCAGGATATGAGATTCATGGCATGAGTTTCAGTGCAGGTGTTTCAGGGCATGAGATTCAGGGCATGAGTTTCAGGGCATGAGATTCAGGACAGGAGTTTCAAGGCATGAGATTCAGGGTATGAGTTTCAGTGCATGAGTTTCAGTGCATGAGTTTGAGGGCAGGAGTTTCAAGGCATGAGATTCAGGGCATGAGTTTCAGGGCATGAGATTCAGGGCAGGAATTTCAGGGCATGTGATTCAGATAATGAGTTTCTGGGGAGATGATTCAGGGCAGGAGTTTTAGGGCATGTGATTCAGGGCATGAGTTTCAGTGCATGATTTTGAGGCAGGAGTTTCAAGGCATGAGATTCAGGGCCTGAGTTTCAGGGCAGCAGAATCAGGGCTTGAGTTTCAGGGCATGGGATTCAGGGCATGAGTTTCAGGGCATGAGATTCAGGACAGGAGTTTCAAGGCATGAGATTCAGGGCTTGAGTTTCAGGGCATGAGATTCAGGGCAGGAATTTCAGGGCATGTGATTCAGATAATGAGTTTCTGGGCAGATGATTCAGGGCAGGAGTTTTAGGGCATGTGATTCAGGGCATGAGTTTCAGTGCATGAGTTTCAGTGCATGATTTTGAGGCAGGAGTTTCAAGACATGAGATTCAGGGCATGAGTTTCAGGGCAGGAGAATCAGGGCTTGAGTTTCAGGGCATGGGATTCAGGGCAAGAGTTTCAGGGCATGAGATTCAGGACAGGAGTTTCAAGGCATGAGATTCAGGGCATGAGTTTCAGTGCATGAGTTTGAGGGCAGGAGTTTCAAGGCATGAGATTCAGGGCATGAGTTTCAAGGCATGAGATTTAGGGCAGGAATTTCAGGGCATGTGATTCAGATAATGAGTTTTTGGGCAGATGATTCAGGGAAGGAGTTTTAGGGCATGTGATTCAGGGCATGAGTTTCAGTGCATGAGTTTCAGGGCAGGAGTTTCAGGGTATGAGTTTCAGTGCAGGAGTTTCAGGGCATGAGATTCAGGGCATGAGTTTCAGGGCATGAGATTCAGGACAGTAGTTTCAAGGCATGAGATTCAGGGCATGAGTTTCAGTGCATGAGTTTCAGTGCATGAGTTTGAGGGCAGGAGTTTCAAGGCATGAGATTCAGGGCATGAGTTTCAGGGCATGAGATTCAGGGCAGGAATTTCAGGGCATGTGATTCAGATAATGAGTTACTGGGCAGATGATTCAGGGCAGGAGTTTTAGGGCATGTGATTCAGGGCATGAGTTTCAGTGCATGAGTTTCAGGGCAGGAGTTTCAGGGTATGAGTTTCAGTGCATGAGTTTCAGGCAATGAGTTTCAGTGCAGGAGTTTCAGGGCATGTAATTCAGGGCGTGAGTTTCAGGATATGAGATTCATGGCATGAGTTTCAGTGCAGGAGTTTCAGGGCATGAGATTCAGGGCATGAGTTTCAGGGCATGAGATTCAGGACAGGAGTTTCAAGGCATGAGATTCAGGGTATGAGTTTCAGTGCATGAGTTTCAGTGCATGAGTTTGAGGGCAGGAGTTTCAAGGCATGAGATTCAGGGCATGAGTTTCAGGGCATGAGATTCAGGACAGGAATTTCAGGGCATGTGATTCAGATAATGAGTTTCTGGGGAGAAGATTCAGGGCAGGAGTTTTAGGGCATGTGATTCAGGGCATGAGTTTCAGTGCATGAGTTTCAGGGCATGATTTTGAGGCAGGAGTTTCAAGGCATGAGATTCAGGGCATGAGTTTCAGGGCAGGAGAATCAGGGCTTGAGTTTCAGGGCATGGGATTCAGGGCATGAGTTTCAGGGCATGAGAATCAGGACAGGAGTTTCAAGGCATGAGATTCAGGGCATGAGTTTCAGTGCATGAGTTTGAGGGCAGGAGTTTCAAGGCATGAGATTCAGGGCATGAGTTTCAGTGCATGAGTTTCAGTGCATGAGTTTGAGGGCAGGAGTTTCAAGGCATGAGATTCAGGGCATGAGTTTCAGGGCAGGAGATTCACGGCTTGAGTTTAAGGTCATGAGATTTAGCGCATGAGATTCAGCGCATGAGTTTCAGTGCATGAGTTTCAGTGCATGAGTTTGAGGGCTGGAGTTTCAAGGCATGAGATTCAGGGCATGAGTTTCAGGGCATGAGATTTAGGGCAGGAATTTCAGGGCTTGTGATTCAGATAATGAGTTTCTGGGCAAATGATTCAGGGCAGGAGTTTTAGGGCATGATATTCAGGGCATGAGTTTCAGTACATGAGTTTCAGTGCAGGAGTTTCAGGGTATGAGATTCAGGGCATGAGTTTCAGGGCATGAGATTCAGGGCAGGAATTTCAGGGCATGTGATTCAGATAATGAGTTACTGGGCAGATGATTCAGGGCAGGAGTTTTAGGGCATGTGATTCAGGGCATGAGTTTCAGTGCATGAGTTTCAGGGCAGGAGTTTCAGGGTATGAGTTTCAGTGCAGGAGTTTCAGGGCATGAGATTCAGGGCATGAGTTTCAGGGCATGAGATTCAGGACAGGAGTTTCAAGGCATGAGATTCAGGGCATGAGTTTCAGTGCATGAGTTTCAGTGCATGAATTTGAGGGCAGGAGTTTCAGGGCATGAGATTCAGGGCAGGAATTTCACGGCATGTGATTCAGATAATGAGTTACTGGGCAGATGATTCAGGGCAGGAGTTTTAGGGCATGTGATTCAGGGCATGAGTTTCAGTGCATGAGTTTCAGGGCAGGAGTTTCAGGGTATGAGATTCAGTGCATGAGTTTCAGGGCAGGAGAATCAGGGCTTGAGTTTCAGGGCATGGGATTCAGGGCATGAGTTTCAGGGCATGAGTTTGAGGGCAGGAGTTTCAAGGCATGAGATTCAGGGCATGAGTTTCAGTGCATGAGTTTCAGTGCATGAGTTTGAGGGCAGGAGTTTCAAGGCATGAGATTCAGGGCATGAGTTTCAGGGCAGGAGATTCACGGCTTGAGTTTAAGGTCATGAGATTTAGCGCATGAGATTCAGCGCATGAGTTTCAGTGCATGAGTTTCAGTGCATGAGTTTGAGGGCTGGAGTTTCAAGGCATGAGATTCAGGGCATGAGTTTAAGGGCATGAGATTTAGGGCAGGAATTTCAGGGCATGTGATTCAGATAATGAGTTTCTGGGCAGATGATTCAGGGCAGGAGTTTTAGGGCATGTGATTCAGGGCATGAGTTTCAGTGCATGAGTTTCAGTGCAGGAGTTTCAGGGTATGAGATTCAGTGCATGAGTTTCAGGGCAGAAGTTTCAGGGCATGAGATTCAGGGCATGAGTTTCAGGGCATGAGATTCAGGGCAGGAATTTCAGGGCATGTGATTCAGATAATGAGTTACTGGGCAGATGATTCAGGGCAGGAGTTTTAGGGCATGTGATTCAGGGCATGAGTTTCAGTGCATGAGTTTCAGGGCAGGAGTTTCAGGGTATGAGTTTCAGTGCAGTAGTTTCAGGGCATGAGATTCAGGGCATGAGTTTCAGGGCATGAGATTCAGGACAGCAGTTTCAAGGCATGAGATTCAGGGCATGAGTTTCAGTGCATGAGTTTCAGTACATGAGTTTGAGGGCAGGAATTTCAGTGCATGTGATTCAGATAATGAGTTACTGGGCAGATGATTCAGGGCAGGAGTTTTAGGGCATGTGATTCAGGGCATGAGTTTCAGTGCATGAGTTTCAGGGCAGGAGTTTCAGGGTATGAGATTCAGTGCATGAGTTTCAGGGCATGAGTTTCAGTGCAGGAGTTTCAGGGCATGAGATTCAGGGCATGAGTTTCAGGGCATGAGATTCAGGACAGGAGTTTCAAGGCATGAGATTCAGGGCATGAGTTTCAGTGCATGAGTTTCAGTGCATGAGTTTGAGGGCAGGAGTTTCAGGGCATGAGATTCAGGGCAGGAATTTCACGGCATGTGATTCAGATAATGAGTTACTGGGCAGATGATTCAGGGCAGGAGTTTTAGGGCATGTGATTCAGGGCATGAGATTCAGTGCATGAGTTTCAGGGCAGGAGTTTCAGTGCATGAGTTTGAGGGCTGGAGTTTCAAGGCATGAGATTCAGGGCATGAGTTTCAGGGCATGAGATTTAGGGCAGGAATTTCAGGGCATGTGATTCAGATAATGAGTTTCTGGGCAGATGATTCAGGGCAGGAGTTTTAGGGCATGTGATTCAGGGCATGAGTTTCAGTGCATGAGTTTCAGTGCAGGAGTTTCAGGGTATGAGATTCAGTGCATGAGTTTCAGGGCAGAAGTTTCAGGGCATGAGATTCAGGGCATGAGTTTCAGGGCATGAGATTCAGGGCAGGAATTTCAGGGCATGTGATTCAGATAATGAGTTACTGGGCAGATGATTCAGGGCAGGAGTTTTAGGGCATGTGATTCAGGGCATGAGTTTCAGTGCATGAGTTTCAGGGCAGGAGTTTCAGGGTATGAGTTTCAGTGCAGTAGTTTCAGGGCATGAGATTCAGGGCATGAGTTTCAGGGCATGAGATTCAGGACAGCAGTTTCAAGGCATGAGATTCAGGGCATGAGTTTCAGTGCATGAGTTTCAGTACATGAGTTTGAGGGCAGGAATTTCAGTGCATGTGATTCAGATAATGAGTTACTGGGCAGATGATTCAGGGCAGGAGTTTTAGGGCATGTGATTCAGGGCATGAGTTTCAGTGCATGAGTTTCAGGGCAGGAGTTTCAGGGTATGAGATTCAGTGCATGAGTTTCAGGGCATGAGTTTCAGTGCAGGAGTTTCAGGGCATGAGATTCAGGGCATGAGTTTCAGGGCATGAGATTCAGGACAGGAGTTTCAAGGCATGAGATTCAGTGCATGAGTTTCAGTGCATGAGTTTCAGTGCATGAGTTTGAGGGCAGGAGTTTCAGGGCATGAGATTCAGGGCAGGAATTTCACGGCATGTGATTCAGATAATGAGTTACTGGGCAGATGATTCAGGGCAGGAGTTTTAGGGCATGTGATTCAGGGCATGAGATTCAGTGCATGAGTTTCAGGGCAGGAGTTTCAGGGTATGAGATTCAGTGCATGAGTTTCAGGGCAGGAGAATCAGGGCTTGAGTTTCAGGGCATGGGATTCAGGGCATGAGTTTCAGGGCATGAGTTTGAGGGCAGGAGTTTCAAGGCATGAGATTCAGGGCATGAGTTTCAGTGCATGAGTTTGAGGGCAGGAGTTTCAAGGCATGAGATTCAGGGCATGAGTTTCAGGGCATGAGATTCAGGGCAGGAATTTCAGGGCATGTGATTCAGATAAATAGTTACTGGGCAGATGATTCAGGGCAGGAGTTTTAGGGCATGTGATTCAGGGCATGAGTTTCAGTGCATGAGTTTCAGTGCATGAGTTTGAGGGCAGGAGTTTCAAGGCATGAGATTCAGGGCATGAGTTTCAGGGCATGAGATTCAGGGCAGGAATTTCAGGGCATGTGATTCAGATAATGAGTTACTGGGCAGATGATTCAGGGCAGGAGTTTTAGGGCATGTGATTCAGTGCATGAGTTTCAGTGCATGAGTTTCAGGGCAGGAGTTTCAGGGTATGAGATTCAGTGCATGAGTTTCAGGGCATGAGTTTCAGTGCAGGAGTTTCAGGGCATGTAATTCAGGGCGTGAGTTTCAGGATATGAGATTCATGGCATGAGTTTCAGTGCAGGAGTTTCAGGGCATGAGATTCAGGGCATGAGTTTCAGGGCATGAGATTCAGGACAGGAGTTTCAAGGCATGAGATTCAGGGTATGAGTTTCAGTGCATGAGTTTCAGTGCATGAGTTTGAGGGCAGGAGTTTCAAGGCATGAGATTCAGGGCATGAGTTTCAGGGCATGAGATTCAGGGCAGGAATTTCAGGGCATGTGATTCAGATAATGAGTTTCTGGGCAGATGATTCAGGGCATGAGTTTTAGGGCATGTGATTCAGGGCATGAGTTTCAGTGCATGAGTTTCAGGGCATGATTTTGAGGCAGGAGTTTCAAGGCATGAGATTCAGGGCATGAGTTTCAGGGTAGGAGAATCAGGGCTTGAGTTTCAGGGCATGGGATTCAGGACAGGAGTTTCAAGGCATGAGATTCAGTGCATGAGTTTCAGTGCATGAGTTTGAGGGCAGGAGTTTCAAGGCATGAGATTCAGGGCATGAGTTTCAGTGCATGAGTTTCAGTGCATGAGCTTGAGGGCAGGAGTTTCAAGGCATGAGATTCAGTGCATGAATTTCAGGGCAGGAGATTCACGGCTTGAGTTTAAGGTCATGAGATTTAGCGCATGAGATTCAGGACATGAGTTTCAGTGCATGAGTTTCAGTGCATGAGTTTGAGGGCTGGAGTTTCAAGGCATGAGATTCAGGGCATGAGTTTCAGGGCATGAGATTTATGGCAGGAATTTCAGGGCATGTGATTCAGATAATGAGTTTCTGGGCAGATGATTCAGGACAGGAGTTTTAGGGCATGTGATTCAGGGCATGAGTTTCAGTGCATGAGTTTCAGGGCAGGAGTTTCAGGGTATGAGATTCAGTGCATGAGTTTCAGGGCAGAAGTGTCAGGGCATGAGATTCAGCGCATGAGTTTCAGGGCATGAGATTCAGGGCAGGAATTTCAGGGCATGTGATTCAGATAATGAGTTACTGGGCGGATGATTCAATGCAGGAGTTTTAGGGCATGTGATTCAGGGCATGAGTTTCAGTGCATGAGTTTCAGGGCAGGAGTTTCAGGGTATGAGTTTCAGTGCAGGAGTTTCAGGGCATGAGATTCAGGGCATGAGTTTAGAGGCATGAGATTCAGGACAGGAGTTTCAAGGCATGAGATTCAGGGCATGAGTTTCAGTGCATGAGTTTGAGGGCAGGAGATTCAAGGCATGAGATTCAGGGCATGAGTTTCGGGGCATGAGATTCAGGGCAGGAATTTCAGTGCATGTGATTCAGATAATGAGTTACTGGACAGATGATTCAGGGCAGGAGTTTTAGGGCATGTGATTCAGGGCATGAGTTTCAGTGCATGAGTTTCAGGGCAGGAGTTTCAGGGTATGAGATTCAGTGCATGAGTTTCAGGGCATGAGTTTCAGTGCAGGAGTTTCAGGGCATGAGATTCAGGGCATGAGTTTCAGGGCATGAGATTCAGGACAGGAGTTTCAAGGCATGAGATTCAGAGCATGAGTTTCAGTGCATGAGTTTCAGTGCATGAGTTTGAGGGCAGGAGTTTCAGGGCATGAGATTCAGGGCAGGAATTTCACGGCATGTGATTCAGATAATGAGTTACTGGGCAGATGATTCAGGGCAGGAGTTTTAGGGCATGTGATTCAGGGCATGAGTTTCAGTGCATGAGTTTCAGGGCAGGAGAATCAGGGCTTGAGTTTCAGGGCATGGGATTCAGGGCATGAGTTTCAGGGCATGAGTTTGAGGGCAGGAGTTTCAAGGCATGAGATTCAGGGCATGAGTTTCAGTGCATGAGTTTCAGTGCATGAGTTTGAGGGCAGGAGTTTCAAGGCATGAGATTCAGGGCATGAGTTTCAGGGCATGAGATTCAGGGCAGGAATTTCAGGGCATGTGATTCAGATAAATAGTTACTGGGCAGATGATTCAGGGCAGGAGTTTTAGGGCATGTGATTCAGGGCATGAGTTTCAGTGCATGAGTTTGAGGGCAGGAGTTTCAAGGCATGAGATTCAGGGCATGAGTTTCAGGGCATGAGATTCAGGGCAGGAATTTCAGGGCATGTGATTCAGATAATGAGTTACTGGGCAGATGATTCAGGGCAGGAGTTTTTGGGCATGTGATTCAGTGCATGAGTTTCAGTGCATGAGTTTCAGGGCAGGAGTTTCAGGGTATGAGATTCAGTGCATGAGTTTCAGGGCATGAGTTTCAGTGCAGGAGTTTCAGGGCATGTAATTCAGGGCGTGAGTTTCAGGATATGAGATTCATGGCATGAGTTTCAGTGCAGGAGTTTCAGGGCATGAGATTCAGGGCATGAGTTTCAGGGCATGAGATTCAGGACAGGAGTTTCAAGGCATGAGATTCAGGGTATGAGTTTCAGTGCATGAGTTTCAGTGCATGAGTTTGAGGGCAGGAGTTTCAAGGCATGAGATTCAGGGCATGAGTTTCAGGGCATGAGATTCAGGGCAGGAATTTCAGGGCATGTGATTCAGATAATGAGTTTCTGGGCAGATGATTCAGGGCATGAGTTTCTGGGCAGATGATTCAGGGCATGAGTTTTAGGGCATGAGTTTCAGGGTAGGAGAATCAGGGCTTGAGTTTCAGGGCATGGGATTCAGGACAGGAGTTTCAAGGCATGAGATTCAGTGCATGAGTTTCAGTGCATGAGTTTGAGGGCAGGAGTTTCAAGGCATGAGATTCAAGGCATGAGTTTCAGGGCAGGAGAATCAGGGCTTGAGATTCAGGGCATGGGATTCAGGGCATGAGTTTCAGGGCATGAGAATCAGGACAGGAGTTTCAAGGAATGAGATTCAGGGCATGAGTATCAGTGCATGAGTTTGAGGGCAGGAGTTTCAAGGCATGAGATTCAGGGCATGAGTTTCAGTGCATGAGTTTCAGTGCATGAGTTTGAGGGCAGGAGTTTCAAGGCATGAGATTCAGGGCATGAGTTTCAGGGCAGGAGATTCACGGCTTGAGTTTAAGGTCATGAGATTTAGCGCATGAGATTCAGGGCATGAGTTTCAGTGCTTGAGTTTCAGTGCATGAGTTTGAGTGCTGGAGTTTCAAGGCATGAGATTCAGGGCATGAGTTTCAGGGCATGAGATTTAGGGCAGGAATTTCAGGGCATGTGATTCAGATAATGAGTTTCAGTGCATGAGTTTCAGGGCATGTAATTCAGGGCGTGAGTTTCAGGATATGGGATTCATGGCATGAGTTTCAGTGCAGGAGTTTCAGGGCATGAGATTCAGGGCATGAGTTTCAGGGCATGAGATTCAGGACAGGAGTTTCAAGGCATGAGATTCAGGGTATGAGTTTCAGTGCATGAGTTTCAGTGCATGAGTTTGAGGGCAGGAGTTTCAAGGCATGAGATTCAGGGCATGAGTTTCAGGGCATGAGATTCAGGGCAGGAATTTCAGGGCATGTGATTCAGATAATGAGTTTCTGGGGAGATGATTCAGGGCAGGAGTTTTAGGGCATGTGATTCAGGGCATGAGTTTCAGTGCATGATTTTGAGGCAGGAGTTTCAAGGCATGAGATTCAGGGCCTGAGTTTCAGGGCAGCAGAATCAGGGCTTGAGTTTCAGGGCATGGGATTCAGGGCATGAGTTTCAGGGCATGAGATTCAGGACAGGAGTTTCAAGGCATGAGATTCAGGGCTTGAGTTTCAGGGCATGAGATTCAGGGCAGGAATTTCAGGGCATGTGATTCAGATAATGAGTTTCTGGGCAGATGATTCAGGGCAGGAGTTTTAGGGCATGTGATTCAGGGCATGAGTTTCAGTGCATGAGTTTCAGTGCATGATTTTGAGGCAGGAGTTTCAAGACATGAGATTCAGGGCATGAGTTTCAGGGCAGGAGAATCAGGGCTTGAGTTTCAGGGCATGGGATTCAGGGCAAGAGTTTCAGGGCATGAGATTCAGGACAGGAGTTTCAAGGCATGAGATTCAGGGCATGAGTTTCAGTGCATGAGTTTGAGGGCAGGAGTTTCAAGGCATGAGATTCAGGGCATGAGTTTCAAGGCATGAGATTTAGGGCAGGAATTTCAGGGCATGTGATTCAGATAATGAGTTTCTGGGCAGATGATTCAGGGAAGGAGTTTTAGGGCATGTGATTCAGGGCATGAGTTTCAGTGCATGAGTTTCAGGGCAGGAGTTTCAGGGTATGAGTTTCAGTGCAGGAGTTTCAGGGCATGAGATTCAGGGCATGAGTTTCAGGGCATGAGATTCAGGACAGTAGTTTCAAGGCATGAGATTCAGGGCATGAGTTTCAGTGCATGAGTTTCAGTGCATGAGTTTGAGGGCAGGAGTTTCAAGGCATGAGATTCAGGGCATGAGTTTCAGGGCATGAGATTCAGGGCAGGAATTTCAGGGCATGTGATTCAGATAATGAGTTACTGGGCAGATGATTCAGGGCAGGAGTTTTAGGGCATGTGATTCAGGGCATGAGTTTCAGTGCATGAGTTTCAGGGCAGGAGTTTCAGGGTATGAGTTTCAGTGCATGAGTTTCAGGCAATGAGTTTCAGTGCAGGAGTTTCAGGGCATGTAATTCAGGGCGTGAGTTTCAGGATATGAGATTCATGGCATGAGTTTCAGTGCAGGAGTTTCAGGGCATGAGATTCAGGGCATGAGTTTCAGGGCATGAGATTCAGGACAGGAGTTTCAAGGCATGAGATTCAGGGTATGAGTTTCAGTGCATGAGTTTCAGTGCATGAGTTTGAGGGCAGGAGTTTCAGGGCATGAGATTCAGGACAGGAATTTCAGGGCATGTGATTCAGATAATGAGTTTCTTGGGAGAAGATTCAGGGCAGGAGTTTTAGGGCATGTGATTCAGGGCATGAGTTTCAGTGCATGAGTTTCAGGGCATGATTTTGAGGCAGGAGTTTCAAGGCATGAGATTCAGGGCATGAGTTTCAGGGCAGGAGAATCAGGGCTTGAGTTTCAGGGCATGGGATTCAGGGCATGAGTTTCAGGGCATGAGAATCAGGACAGGAGTTTCAAGGCATGAGATTCAGGGCATGAGTTTCAGTGCATGAGTTTGAGGGCAGGAGTTTCAAGGCATGAGATTCAGGGCATGAGTTTCAGTGCATGAGTTTCAGTGCATGAGTTTGAGGGCAGGAGTTTCAAGGCATGAGATTCAGGGCATGAGTTTCAGGGCAGGAGATTCACGGCTTGAGTTTAAGGTCATGAGATTTAGCGCATGAGATTCAGCGCATGAGTTTCAGTGCATGAGTTTCAGTGCATGAGTTTGAGGGCTGGAGTTTCAAGGCATGAGATTCAGGGCATGAGTTTCAGGGCATGAGATTTAGGGCAGGAATTTCAGGGCTTGTGATTCAGATAATGAGTTTCTGGGCAAATGATTCAGGGCAGGAGTTTTAGGGCATGATATTCAGGGCATGAGTTTCAGTACATGAGTTTCAGTGCAGGAGTTTCAGGGTATGAGATTCAGGGCATGAGTTTCAGGGCATGAGATTCAGGGCAGGAATTTCAGGGCATGTGATTCAGATAATGAGTTACTGGGCAGATGATTCAGGGCAGGAGTTTTAGGGCATGTGATTCAGGGCATGAGTTTCAGTGCATGAGTTTCAGGGCAGGAGTTTCAAGGTATGAGTTTCAGTGCAGGAGTTTCAGGGCATGAGATTCAGGGCATGAGTTTCAGGGCATGAGATTCAGGACAGGAGTTTCAAGGCATGAGATTCAGGGCATGAGTTTCAGTGCATGAGTTTCAGTGCATGAATTTGAGGGCAGGAGTTTCAGGGCATGAGATTCAGGGCAGGAATTTCACGGCATGTGATTCAGATAATGAGTTACTGGGCAGATGATTCAGGGCAGGAGTTTTAGGGCATGTGATTCAGGGCATGAGTTTCAGTGCATGAGTTTCAGGGCAGGAGTTTCAGGGTATGAGATTCAGTGCATGAGTTTCAGGGCAGGAGAATCAGGGCTTGAGTTTCAGGGCATGGGATTCAGGGCATGAGTTTCAGGGCATGAGTTTGAGGGCAGGAGTTTCAAGGCATGAGATTCAGGGCATGAGTTTCAGTGCATGAGTTTCAGTGCATGAGTTTGAGGGCAGGAGTTTCAAGGCATGAGATTCAGGGCATGAGTTTCAGGGCAGGAGATTCACGGCTTGAGTTTAAGGTCATGAGATTTAGCGCATGAGATTCAGCGCATGAGTTTCAGTGCATGAGTTTCAGTGCATGAGTTTGAGGGCTGGAGTTTCAAGGCATGAGATTCAGGGCATGAGTTTCAGGGCATGAGATTTATGGCAGGAATTTCAGGGCATGTGATTCAGATAATGAGTTTCTGGGCAGATGATTCAGGGCAGGAGTTTTAGGGCATGTGATTCAGGGCATGAGTTTCAGTGCATGAGATTCAGTGCAGGAGTTTCAGGGTATGAGATTCAGTGCATGAGTTTCAGGGCAGAAGTTTCAGGGCATGAGATTCAGGGCATGAGTTTCAGGGCATGAGATTCAGGGCAGGAATTTCAGGGCATGTGATTCAGATAATGAGTTACTGGGCAGATGATTCAGGGCAGGAGTTTTAGGGCATGTGATTCAGGGCATGAGTTTCAGTGCATGAGTTTCAGGGCAGGAGTTTCAGGGTATGAGTTTCAGTGCAGTAGTTTCAGGGCATGAGATTCAGGGCATGAGTTTCAGGGCATGAGATTCAGGACAGCAGTTTCAAGGCATGAGATTCAGGGCATGAGTTTCAGTGCATGAGTTTCAGTACATGAGTTTGAGGGCAGGAATTTCAGTGCATGTGATTCAGATAATGAGTTACTGGGCAGATGATTCAGGGCAGGAGTTTTAGGGCATGTGATTCAGGGCATGAGTTTCAGTGCATGAGTTTCAGGGCAGGAGTTTCAGGGTATGAGATTCAGTGCATGAGTTTCAGGGCATGAGTTTCAGTGCAGGAGTTTCAGGGCATGAGATTCAGGGCATGAGTTTCAGGGCATGAGATTCAGGACAGGAGTTTCAAGGCATGAGATTCAGGGCATGAGTTTCAGTGCATGAGTTTCAGTGCATGAGTTTGAGGGCAGGAGTTTCAGGGCATGAGATTCAGGGCAGGAATTTCACGGCATGTGATTCAGATAATGAGTTACTGGGCAGATGATTCAGGGCAGGAGTTTTAGGGCATGTGATTCAGGGCATGAGATTCAGTGCATGAGTTTCAGGGCAGGAGTTTCAGGGTATGAGATTCAGTGCATGAGTTTCAGGGCAGGAGAATCAGGGCTTGAGTTTCAGGGCATGGGATTCAGGGCATGAGTTTCAGGGCATGAGTTTGAGGGCAGGAGTTTCAAGGCATGAGATTCAGGGCATGAGTTTCAGTGCATGAGTTTGAGGGCAGGAGTTTCAAGGCATGAGATTCAGGGCATGAGTTTCAGGGCATGAGATTCAGGGCAGGAATTTCAGGGCATGTGATTCAGATAAATAGTTACTGGGCAGATGATTCAGGGCAGGAGTTTTAGGGCATGTGATTCAGGGCATGAGTTTCAGTGCATGAGTTTCAGTGCATGAGTTTGAGGGCAGGAGTTTCAAGGCATGAGATTCAGGGCATGAGTTTCAGGGCATGAGATTCAGGGCAGGAATTTCAGGGCATGTGATTCAGATAATGAGTTACTGGGCAGATGATTCAGGGCAGGAGTTTTAGGGCATGTGATTCAGTGCATGAGTTTCAGTGCATGAGTTTCAGGGCAGGAGTTTCAGGGTATGAGATTCAGTGCATGAGTTTCAGGGCATGAGTTTCAGTGCAGGAGTTTCAGGGCATGTAATTCAGGGCGTGAGTTTCAGGATATGAGATTCATGGCATGAGTTTCAGTGCAGGAGTTTCAGGGCATGAGATTCAGGGCATGAGTTTCAGGGCATGAGATTCAGGACAGGAGTTTCAAGGCATGAGATTCAGGGTATGAGTTTGAGTGCATGAGTTTCAGTGCATGAGTTTGAGGGCAGGAGTTTCAAGGCATGAGATTCAGGGCATGAGTTTCAGGGCATGAGATTCAGGGCAGGAATTTCAGGGCATGTGATTCAGATAATGAGTTTCTGGGCAGATGATTCAGGGCATGAGTTTTAGGGCATGTGATTCAGGGCATGAGTTTCAGTGCATGAGTTTCAGGGCATGATTTTGAGGCAGGAGTTTCAAGGCATGAGATTCAGGGCATGAGTTTCAGGGTAGGAGAATCAGGGCTTGAGTTTCAGGGCATGGGATTCAGGACAGGAGTTTCAAGGCATGAGATTCAGTGCATGAGTTTCAGTGCATGAGTTTGAGGGCAGGAGTTTCAAGGCATGAGATTCAGGGCATGAGTTTCAGTGCATGAGTTTCAGTGCATGAGCTTGAGGGCAGGAGTTTCAAGGCATGAGATTCAGTGCATGAATTTCAGGGCAGGAGATTCACGGCTTGAGTTTAAGGTCATGAGATTTAGCGCATGAGATTCAGGACATGAGTTTCAGTGCATGAGTTTCAGTGCATGAGTTTGAGGGCTGGAGTTTCAAGGCATGAGATTCAGGGCATGAGTTTCAGGGCATGAGATTTAGGGCAGGAATTTCAGGGCATGTGATTCAGATAATGAGTTTCTGGGCAGATGATTCAGGACAGGAGTTTTAGGGCATGTGATTCAGGGCATGAGTTTCAGTGCATGAGTTTCAGGGCAGGAGTTTCAGGGTATGAGATTCAGTGCATGAGTTTCAGGGCAGAAGTGTCAGGGCATGAGATTCAGCGCATGAGTTTCAGGGCATGAGATTCAGGGCAGGAATTTCAGGGCATGTGATTCAGATAATGAGTTACTGGGCGGATGATTCAATGCAGGAGTTTTAGGGCATGTGATTCAGGGCATGAGTTTCAGTGCATGAGTTTCAGGGCAGGAGTTTCAGGGTATGAGTTTCAGTGCAGGAGTTTCAGGGCATGAGATTCAGGGCATGAGTTTCAGGGCATGAGATTCAGGACAGGAGTTTCAAGGCATGAGATTCAGGGCATGAGTTTCAGTGCATGAGTTTCAGTGCATGAGTTTGAGGGCAGGAGATTCAAGGCATGAGATTCAGGGCATGAGTTTCGGGGCATGAGATTCAGGGTAGGAATTTCAGTGCATGTGATTCAGATAATGAGTTACTGGACAGATGATTCAGGGCAGGAGTTTTAGGGCATGTGATTCAGGGCATGAGTTTCAGTGCATGAGTTTCAGGGCAGGAGTTTCAGGGTATGAGATTCAGTGCATGAGTTTCAGGGCATGAGTTTCAGTGCAGGAGTTTCAGGGCATGAGATTCAGGGCATGAGTTTCAGGGCATGAGATTCAGGACAGGAGTTTCAAGGCATGAGATTCAGGGCATGAGTTTCAGTGCATGAGTTTCAGTGCATGAGTTTGAGGGCAGGAGTTTCAGGGCATGAGATTCAGGGCAGGAATTTCACGGCATGTGATTCAGATAATGAGTTACTGGGCAGAGGATTCAGGGCAGGAGTTTTAGGGCATGTGATTCAGGGCATGAGTTTCAGTGCATGAGTTTCAGGGCAGGAGAATCAGGGCTTGAGTTTCAGGGCATGGGATTCAGGGCATGAGTTTCAGGGCATGAGTTTGAGGGCAGGAGTTTCAAGGCATGAGATTCAGGGCATGAGTTTCAGTGCATGAGTTTCAGTGCATGAGTTTGAGGGCAGGAGTTTCAAGGCATGAGATTCAGGGCATGAGTTTCAGGGCATGAGATTCAGGGCAGGAATTTCAGGGCATGTGATTCAGATAAATAGTTACTGGGCAGATGATTCAGGGCAGGAGTTTTAGGGCATGTGATTCAGGGCATGAGTTTCAGTGCATGAGTTTGAGGGCAGGAGTTTCAAGGCATGAGATTCAGGGCATGAGTTTCAGGGCATGAGATTCAGGGCAGGAATTTCAGGGCATGTGATTCAGATAATGAGTTACTGGGCAGATGATTCAGGGCAGGAGTTTTTGGGCATGTGATTCAGTGCATGAGTTTCAGTGCATGAGTTTCAGGGCAGGAGTTTCAGGGTATGAGATTCAGTGCATGAGTTTCAGGGCATGAGTTTCAGTGCAGGAGTTTCAGGGCATGTAATTCAGGGCGTGAGTTTCAGGATATGAGATTCATGGCATGAGTTTCAGTGCAGGAGTTTCAGGGCATGAGATTCAGGGCATGAGTTTCAGGGCATGAGATTCAGGACAGGAGTTTCAAGGCATGAGATTCAGGGTATGAGTTTCAGTGCATGAGTTTCAGTGCATGAGTTTGAGGGCAGGAGTTTCAAGGCATGAGATTCAGGGCATGAGTTTCAGGGCATGAGATTCAGGGCAGGAATTTCAGGCATGTGATTCAGATAATGAGTTTCTGGGCAGATGATTCAGGGCATGAGTTTCTGGGCAGATGATTCAGGGCATGAGTTTTAGGGCATGAGTTTCAGGGTAGGAGAATCAGGGCTTGAGTTTCAGGGCATGGGATTCAGGACAGGAGTTTCAAGCATGAGATTCAGTGCATGAGTTTCAGTGCATGAGTTTGAGGGCAGGAGTTTCAAGGCATGAGATTCAGGGCATGAGTTTCAGGGCAGGAGAATCAGGGCTTGAGATTCAGGGCATGGGATTCAGGGCATGAGTTTCAGGGCATGAGAATCAGGACAGGAGTTTCAAGGAATGAGATTCAGGGCATGAGTTTCAGTGCATGAGTTTGAGGGCAGGAGTTTCAAGGCATGAGATTCAGGGCATGAGTTTCAGTGCATGAGTTTCAGTGCATGAGTTTGAGGGCAGGAGTTTCAAGGCATGAGATTCAGGGCATGAGTTTCAGGGCAGGAGATTCACGGCTTGAGTTTAAGGTCATGAGATTTAGCGCATGAGATTCAGGGCATGAGTTTCAGTGCTTGAGTTTCAGTGCATGAGTTTGAGTGCTGGAGTTTCAAGGCATGAGATTCAGGGCATGAGTTTCAGGGCATGAGATTTAGGGCAGGAATTTCAGGGCATGTGATTCAGATAATGAGTTTCTGGGCAGATGATTCAGGGCAGGAGTTTTAGGGCATGTGATTCAGTGCATGAGTTTCAGTGCATGAGTTTCAGGGCATGTAATTCAGGGCGTGAGTTTCAGGATATGAGATTCATGGCATGAGTTTCAGTGCAGGAGTTTCAGGGCATGAGATTCAGGGCATGAGTTTCAGGGCATGAGATTCAGGACAGGAGTTTCAAGGCATGAGATTCAGGGTATGAGTTTCAGTGCATGAGTTTCAGTGCATGAGTTTGAGGGCAGGAGTTTCAAGGCATGAGATTCAGGGCATGAGTTTCAGGGCATGAGATTCAGGGCAGGAATTTCAGGGCATGTGATTCAGATAATGAGTTTCTGGGGAGATGATTCAGGGCAGGAGTTTTAGGGCATGTGATTCAGGGCATGAGTTTCAGTGCATGATTTTGAGGCAGGAGTTTCAAGGCATGAGATTCAGGGCCTGAGTTTCAGGGCAGCAGAATCAGGGCTTGAGTTTCAGGGCATGGGATTCAGGGCATGAGTTTCAGGGCATGAGATTCAGGACAGGAGCTTCAAGGCATGAGATTCAGGGCTTGAGTTTCAGGGCATGAGATTCAGGGCAGGAATTTCAGGGCATGTGATTCAGATAATGAGTTTCTGGCAGATGATTCAGGGCAGGAGTTTTAGGGCATGTGATTCAGGGCATGAGTTTCAGTGCATGAGTTTCAGTGCATGATTTTGAGGCAGGAGTTTCAAGACATGAGATTCAGGGCATGAGTTTCAGGGCAGGAGAATCAGGGCTTGAGTTTCAGGCATGGGATTCAGGGCAAGAGTTTCAGGGCATGAGATTCAGGACAGGAGTTTCAAGGCATGAGATTCAGGGCATGAGTTTCAGTGCATGAGTTTGAGGGCAGGAGTTTCAAGGCATGAGATTCAGGGCATGAGTTTCAAGGCATGAGATTTAGGGCAGGAATTTCAGGGCATGTGATTCAGATAATGAGTTTCTGGGCAGATGATTCAGGGAAGGAGTTTTAGGGCATGTGATTCAGGGCATGAGTTTCAGTGCATGAGTTTCAGGGCAGGAGTTTCAGGGTATGAATTTCAGTGCAGGAGTTTCAGGGCATGAGATTCAGGGCATGAGTTTCAGGGCATGAGATTCAGGACAGTAGTTTCAAGGCATGAGATTCAGGGCATGAGTTTCAGTGCATGAGTTTCAGTGCATGAGTTTGAGGGCAGGAGTTTCAAGGCATGAGATTCAGGGCATGAGTTTCAGGGCATGAGATTCAGGGCAGGAATTTCAGGGCATGTGATTCAGATAATGAGTTACTGGGCAGATGATTCAGGGCAGGAGTTTTAGGGCATGTGATTCAGGGCATGAGTTTCAGTGCATGAGTTTCAGGGCAGGAGTTTCAGGGTATGAGCTTCAGTGCATGAGTTTCAGGCAATGAGTTTCAGTGCAGGAGTTTCAGGGCATGTAATTCAGGGCGTGAGTTTCAGGATATGAGATTCATGGCATGAGTTTCAGTGCAGGAGTTTCAGGGCATGAGATTCAGGGCATGAGTTTCAGGGCATGAGATTCAGGACAGGAGTTTCAAGGCATGAGATTCAGGGTATGAGTTTCAGTGCATGAGTTTCAGTGCATGAGTTTGAGGGCAGGAGTTTCAAGGCATGAGATTCAGGGCATGAGTTTCAGGGCATGAGATTCAGGACAGGAATTTCAGGGCATGTGATTCAGATAATGAGTTTCTGGGGAGAAGATTCAGGGCAGGAGTTTTAGGGCATGTGATTCAGGGCATGAGTTTCAGTGCATGAGTTTCAGGGCATGATTTTGAGGCAGGAGTTTCAAGGCATGAGATTCAGGGCATGAGTTTCAGGGCAGGAGAATCAGGGCTTGAGTTTCAGGGCATGGGATTCAGGGCATGAGTTTCAGGGCATGAGAATCAGGACAGGAGTTTCAAGGCATGAGATTCAGGGCATGAGTTTCAGTGCATGAGTTTGAGGGCAGGAGTTTCAAGGCATGAGATTCAGGGCATGAGTTTCAGTGCATGAGTTTCAGTGCATGAGTTTGAGGGCAGGAGTTTCAAGGCATGAGATTCAGGGCATGAGTTTCAGGGCAGGAGATTCACGGCTTGAGTTTAAGGTCATGAGATTTAGCGCATGAGATTCAGCGCATGAGTTTCAGTGCATGAGTTTCAGTGCATGAGTTTGAGGGCTGGAGTTTCAAGGCATGAGATTCAGGGCATGAGTTTCAGGGCATGAGATTTAGGGCAGGAATTTCAGGGCTTGTGATTCAGATAATGAGTTTCTGGGCAAATGATTCAGGGCAGGAGTTTTAGGGCATGATATTCAGGGCATGAGTTTCAGTACATGAGTTTCAGTGCAGGAGTTTCAGGGTATGAGATTCAGGGCATGAGTTTCAGGGCATGAGATTCAGGGCAGGAATTTCAGGGCATGTGATTCAGATAATGAGTTACTGGGCAGATGATTCAGGGCAGGAGTTTTAGGGCATGTGATTCAGGGCATGAGTTTCAGTGCATGAGTTTCAGGGCAGGAGTTTCAGGGTATGAGTTTCAGTGCAGGAGTTTCAGGGCATGAGATTCAGGGCATGAGTTTCAGGGCATGAGATTCAGGACAGGAGTTTCAAGGCATGAGATTCAGGGCATGAGTTTCAGTGCATGAGTTTCAGTGCATGAATTTGAGGGCAGGAGTTTCAGGGCATGAGATTCAGGGCAGGAATTTCACGGCATGTGATTCAGATAATGAGTTACTGGGCAGATGATTCAGGGCAGGAGTTTTAGGGCATGTGATTCAGGGCATGAGTTTCAGTGCATGAGTTTCAGGGCAGGAGTTTCAGGGTATGAGATTCAGTGCATGAGTTTCAGGGCAGGAGAATCAGGGCTTGAGTTTCAGGGCATGGGATTCAGGGCATGAGTTTCAGGGCATGAGTTTGAGGGCAGGAGTTTCAAGGCATGAGATTCAGGGCATGAGTTTCAGTGCATGAGTTTCAGTGCATGAGTTTGAGGGCAGGAGTTTCAAGGCATGAGATTCAGGGCATGAGTTTCAGGGCAGGAGATTCACGGCTTGAGTTTAAGGTCATGAGATTTAGCGCATGAGATTCAGCGCATGAGTTTCAGTGCATGAGTTTCAGTGCATGAGTTTGAGGGCTGGAGTTTCAAGGCATGAGATTCAGGGCATGAGTTTCAGGGCATGAGATTTAGGGCAGGAATTTCAGGGCATGTGATTCAGATAATGAGTTTCTGGGCAGATGATTCAGGGCAGGAGTTTTAGGGCATGTGATTCAGGGCATGAGTTTCTGGGCAGATGATTCAGGGCAGGAGTTTTAGGGCATGTGATTCAGGACATGAGTTTCAGTGCATGAGTTTCAGGGCAGGAGTTTCAGGGTATGAGATTTAGGGCATGTGTTTCAGGGCAGGAGATTCTGTGTTTGAGTTTCAGGGCATGATATTCAGGGCATGAGTTTCAGCGCATGAGTTTGAGGGCAGGAGTTTCACGGCATGAGATTCAGGGCATGAGTTACAGGTATGAGATTCAGGACATGAATTTCAGGGCATGGGTTTCAGGTCTGTGGTTTCAGGGCTTGAGATTCAGGACAGCAGTTTCAGGGCATGAGATTCAGTGCAGAAGATTCTGGGCAGGTGTTTCAGTGCAACAGATTCAGTGCAAGAGTTTCAGGGCATGTCTTTCAGTGCATAAGTTTCAGGGCAGGAGTTTCAGAGCATGAGATTCAGGGCATGAGTTTCAGGGCAGGAGATTCACGGCTTGAGTTTAAGGTCATGAGATTTAGCGCATGAGATTCAGAGCATGAGTTTCAGGGCAGAAGATTCAGGGCATGAGATTCAGGGCATCAGTATCAGGGCAGGAGATTCACGGCTTGAGTTTAAGGTCATGAGATTTAGCGCATGAGATTCAGTGCATGAGTTTCAGGGCAGAAGTTTCAGGGCATGAGATTCAGGGCATGAGTTTCAGTGCATGAGTTTGAGTGAAGTCGTTTCAGGACATGTAATTCAGGACATGAGTTTGAGGATATGAGATTCTTGGCATGATATTCAGGGCAGCAGTTTCAGGGCATGAGGTTCAGGACATGAGTTTCAGTGCAGTAGTTTCAGGGCATGAGATTAAGGGCATGAGTTTCTGGGCATGTGATTCAGGACAGGAGTTTGAAGGCATGAGATTCCGGGCATGAGTTTCAGTGCATGAGTTTGACTGCATGAGTTTGAGGGCAGGAGTTTCAAGGCATGAGAGTCAGGGCATGAGTTTCAGTGCATGAGTTTCAGGGCAGCAGTTTCAGGGTATGAGATTTAGGGCATGAGTTTCAGTGCATGAGATTCAGGGCTTGAGTTTCAGGGCATGAGGTTCAGGGCATGAGTTTCAGGGCATGTGATGCAGGACAGGAGTTTGAAGGCATGAGATTCAGGGCATGAGTTTCAGAGCATGACATTTAGGGGATGAGTTTCAGTGCATGAATTTCAGAGCATGAGATTCAGGGCATGAGATTCAGGGCTTGAGTATCAGGACAGGAGATTCAGGGCATGAGTTTCAGTGCATGAGTTTGAGGGCAGGAGTTTCACGGCATGAGATTCAGGGCATGAGTTTCAGGGCATGAGATTCAGGACATGAGTTTCAGGGCATGGGTTTCAGGTCTGTGGTTTCAGGGCAGCAGTTTCAGGGCAGGAGATTCAGGGCAGGAGATTCAGGGCTTGAGTTTAAGGTCATGAGATTTAGCGCATGAGAATCAATGCATGAGTCTCAGGGCAGAAGTTTCAGGGCATGAGATTCAGGGCATCAGTTTCAGGGCAGGAGATTCACGGCTTGAGTTTAAGGTCATGAGATTTAGCGCATGAGATTCAGTGCTTGAGTTTCAGGGCAGAAGTTTCAGGGCATGAGTTTCAGGGCATGAGTTTGAGTGAAGTAGTTTCAGGGCATGTAATTCAGGACATGAGTTTGAGGATATTAGATTCTTGGCATGATATTCAGGGCAGCAGTTTCAGGGCATGAGGTTCAGGACATGAGTTTCAGTGCAGTAGTTTCAGGGCATGAGATTCAGGGCATGAGTTTCAGGGCATGTGATTCAGGACAGGAGTTTGAAGGCATGAGATTCCGGGCATGAGTTGCAGTGCATGAGTTTGGCTGCATGAGTTTGAGGGCAGGAGTTTCAAGGCATGAGATTCAGGGCATGAGTTTCAGGGCATGTGATTCAGATAATGAGTTTCTGCGCAGATGATTCAGGGCAGGAGTTTTAGGGCATGCAATTCAGGGCATGTGTTTCAGTGCATCAGTTTCAGGGCAGCAGTTTCAGGGTATGCGATTTAGGGCATGAGTTTCAGTGCATGAGATTCAGGGATGAGTTTCAGGGCATGAGATTCAGGACATGAGTTTCACGGCATGGGTTTCAGGTCCGTGGTTTCAGGGCTTGAGATTCAGGGCAGCAGTTTCAGGGCAGGAGATTCAGGGCAGGAGATTCAGGGCAGGTGTTTCAGTGCAAGAGTTTCAGTGCAAGAGTTTCAGGGCATGTCTTTCAGTGCATGAGTTTCAGTGCAGGAGTTTCAGAGCATGAGTTTCAGGGCATGAGATTCAGGGCAGGAATTTCAGGGCATGACATTCAGGGCATGAGTTTCAGGGCAGGAGATTCACGGCTTGAGTTTTAGGTCATGAGATTTAGCGCATGAGATTCAGTGGATGAGTTTCAGGGCAGAAGTTTCAGGGCATGAGATTCAGGGCATGAGTTTCAGGACATGAGTTTCAGGGCAAGAGTCAGGGCATGTAATTCAGGGCGTGAGTGTCATGATATGAGATTCATGGCATTAGTTTCAGTGCATGCGTTTCAGGGCAGCAGTTTCAGGGTATGAGATTTAGGGCATGATTTTCCGTGCATGAGATTCAGGGCTTGAGTTTCAGGGTATGAGGTTCAGGGCATGAGTTTCAGGGCATGTGATTCAGGACAGGAGTTTGAAGGCATGAGATTCAGGGCATGAGTTTCAGAGCATGACATTTAGGGGATGAGTTTCAGTGCATGAATTTCAGAGCATGAGATTCAGGGCATGAGATTCAGGGCATGAGTATCAGGACAGAAGATTCAGGGCATGAGTTTCAGTGCATGAGTTTGAGGGCAGGAGTTTCAAGGCATGAGATTCAGGGCATGAGTTTCAGGGCATGAGATTCAGGGCAGGAATTTCAGGGCATGTGATTCAGATAATGAGTTTCTCGGCAAATGATTCAGGGCAGGAGTTTTAGGGCATGTGATTCAGGGCTTGAGTTTCAGGGCATGAGGTTCAGGGCATGAGTTTCAGTGGATGAGATTTAGGGCATCAGTTTCAGGGCAGAGTTTCAGTGCATGAGTTTCACGGCATGAGATTCAGGGCTTGAGATTCAGGGCATGAGTTTTAGGGTAGGTGTTTCAGTGCAAGAGTTTCAGGGCATGAGTTTCAGGGCAGGAATTTCAGGGCATGACATTCAGGGCATGTGTTTTAGAGCAGGTGTTTCAGTGCAAGAGTTTCAGTGCATGAGTTTGAGGGCAGGAGTTTCAGGGCATGAGATTCAGTACATCAGTTTCAGGGCATGAGATTCAGGACATAAGTTTCAGGACATGAGATTCACGACATGAGTTTCAGGGCATGGGTTTCAGGTCTGTGGTTTCAGGGCTTGAGATTCAGGGCAGCAGTTTCAGGGCAGGAGATTCACGGCTTGAGTTTTAGGTCATGAGATTTAGCGCATGAGATTCAGTGGATGAGTTTCAGGGCAGAAGTTTCAGGGCATGAGATTCAGGGCATGAGTTTCAGGACATGAGTTTCAGGGCAAGAGTCAGGGCATGTAATTCAGGGCGTGAGTGTCATGATATGAGATTCATGGCATTAGTTTCAGTGCATGCGTTTCAGGGCAGCAGTTTCAGGGTATGAGATTTAGGGCATGATTTTCCGTGCATGAGATTCAGGGCTTGAGTTTCAGGGCATGAGGTTCAGGGCATGAGTTTCAGGGCATGTGATTCAGGACAGGAGTTTGAAGGCATGAGATTCAGGGCATGAGTTTCAGAGCATGACATTTAGGGGATGAGTTTCAGTGCATGAATTTCAGAGCATGAGATTCAGGGCATGAGATTCAGGGCATGAGTATCAGGACAGAAGATTCAGGGCATGAGTTTCAGTGCATGAGTTTGAGGGCAGGAGTTTCAAGGCATGAGATTCAGGGCATGAGTTTCAGGGCATGAGATTCAGGGCAGGAATTTCAGGGCATGTGATTCAGATAATGAGTTTCTCGGCAAATGATTCAGGGCAGGAGTTTTAGGGCATGTGATTCAGGGCTTGAGTTTCAGGGCATGAGGTTCAGGGCATGAGTTTCAGTGGATGAGATTTAGGGCATCAGTTTCAGGGCAGAGTTTCAGTGCATGAGTTTCACGGCATGAGATTCAGGGCTTGAGATTCAGGGCATGAGTTTTAGGGTAGGTTTTTCAGTGCAAGAGTTTCAGGGCATGAGTTTCAGGGCAGGAATTTCAGGGCATGACATTCAGGGCATGTGTTTTAGAGCAGGTGTTTCAGTGCAAGAGTTTCAGTGCATGAGTTTGAGGGCAGGAGTTTCAGGGCATGAGATTCAGTACATCAGTTTCAGGGCATGAGATTCAGGACATAAGTTTCAGGACATGAGATTCACGACATGAGTTTCAGGGCATGGGTTTCAGGTCTGTGGTTTCAGGGCTTGAGATTCAGGGCAGCAGTTTCAGGGCAGGAGATTCAGGGCAGGAGATTCAGGGAAGGTGTTTCAGTGCAAGAGTTTCAGTGCAAGAGTTTCAGGGCATGTCTTTCAGTGCATGAGTTTCAGGGCAGGAGTTTCAGAGCTTGAGATTCAGGGCATGAGTTTCAGGGCAGGAGATTCACGGCTTGAGTTTAAGGTCATGAGATTTAGCGCCTGAGATTCAATGCATGAGTTTCAGGGCAGAAGTTTCAGGGCATGTCTTTCAGTGCATGAGTTTCAGGGCAGGAGTTTCAGAGCTTGAGATTCAGGGCATGAGTTTCAGGGCAGGAGATTCACGGCTTGAGTTTAAGGTCATGAGATTTAGCGCCTGAGATTCAATGCATGAGTTTCAGGGCAGAAGTTTCAGGGCATGAGATTCAGTGCATGAGTTTCAGGGCAGGAGATTCACGGCTTGAGTTTAAGGTCATGAGATTTAGCGCATGAGGTTCAGTGCATGAGTTTCAGGGCAGAAGTTTCAGGGTATGACATTCAGGGCATGAGTTTCACGGCAGGAGAATCAGGGATTGAGTTTCAGGGCATGAGATTCAGGGCATGAGTTTCAGGACATGAGTTTCAGGGCAGGAGTTTCAGGGCATGAGATTCAGGACAGGAGTTTCAAGGCATGAGATTCAGGGCATGAGTTTCACGGCATGAGATTCAGGGCAGGAATTTCAGGGCATGTGATTCAGATAATGAGTTTCTGGGCAGATGATTCAGGGCAGGAGTTTTAGGGCATGTGATTCAGGGCATGTCTTTCAGTGCATGAGTTTCAGGGCAGGAGTTTCAGAGCTTGAGATTCAGGGCATGAGTTTCAGGGCAGGAGATTCACGGCTTGAGTTTAAGGTCATGAGATTTAGCGCATGAGGTTCAGTGCATGAGTTTCAGGGCAGAAGTTTCAGGGTATGAGATTCAGGGCATGAGTTTCACGGCAGGAGAATCAGGGATTGAGTTTCAGGGCATGAGATTCAGGGCATGAGTTTCAGGACATGAGTTTCAGGGCAGGAGTTTCAGGGCATGAGATTCAGGACAGGAGTTTCAAGGCATGAGATTCAGGGCATGAGTTTCACGGCATGAGATTCAGGGCAGGAATTTCAGGGCATGTGATTCAGATAATGAGTTTCTGGGCAGATGATTCAGGGCAGGAGTTTTAGGGCATGTGATTCAGGGCATGAGTTTCAGTGCATGAGTTTCAGGGCAGGAGTTTCAGGGTATGAGATTTAGGGCATGAGTTTCAGTGCATGAGATTCAGGACTTGAGTTTCAGGGCATGAGGTTCAGGGCATGAGTTTCAGTGGATGAGATTTAGGGCATCAGTTTCAGGGCAGGAGTTTCAGTGCATGAGTTTCACGGCATGAGATTCAGGGCATGAGATTCAGGGCATGAGTTTCAGGGCAGGAATTTCAGGGCATGACATTCAGGGCATGTGTTTTTGGGCAGGTGTTTCAGTGCAAGAGTTTCAGTGCATGAGTTTGAGGGCAGGAGTTTCAGGGCATGAGATTCAGGACATAAGTTTCAGGGCATGAGATTCACGGCATGAGTTTCAGGGCATGGGTTTCAGGTCTGTGGTTTCAGGGCTTGAGATTCAGGGCAGCAGTTTCAGGGCAGGAGATTCAGGGCAGGAGATTCAAGGAAGGTGTTTCAGTGCAAGAGTTTCAGGGCATGTCGTTCAGTGCATGAGTTTCAGGGCAGGAGTTTCAGAGCTTGAGATTCAGGGCATGAGTTTCAGGGCAGGAGATTCACGGCTTGAGTTTAAGGTCATGAGATTTAGCGCCTGAGATTCAATGCATGAGTTTCAGGGCAGAAGTTTCAGGGCATGAGATTCAGTGCATGAGTTTCAGGGCAGGAGATTCACGGCTTGAGTTTAAGGTCATGAGATTTAGCGCATGAGATTCAGTGCATGAGTTTCAGGGCAGAAGTTTCTGGGCATGAGATTCAGGGCATGAGTTTCACGGCAGGAGAATCAGGGCATGAGGTTCAGGGCATGAGATTCAGTGCATGAGTTTCAGGACATGAGTTTCAGGGCAGTAGTTTCTGGGCATGTAATTCAGGCCGTGAGTGTCAGGATATGAGATTCATGGCATTAGTTTGAGTGCGGGAGTTTCAGGGCATGAGATTCAGGGCATGAGTTTCAGGGCATGAGATTCAGGGCATGAGTTTCAGGGCATGAGATTCAGGACAGGAGTTTCAAGGCATGAGATTCAGGGCATGAGATTCAGTGCATGAGTTTGAGAGCAGGAGTTTCAAGGCATGAGATTCAGGGCATGAGTTTCAGGGCATGAGATTCAGGGCAGGAATTTCAGGGCATGTGTTTCAGATAATGAGTTTCTGGGCAGATGATTCAGGGCAGGAGTTTTAGGGCATGTGATTAAGGGCATGAGTTTCAGTGCATGAGATTCAGGGCAGGAGTTTCAGGGTATGAGATTTAGGGCATGAGTTTCAGTGCATGAGATTCAGGGCTTGAGTTTCAGGGCATGAGGTTCAGGGCATGAGTTTCAGTGCATGAGATTTAGGGCATCAGTTTCAGGGCAGGAGTTTCAGTGCATGAGTTTCACGGCATGAGATTCAGGGCATGAGTTTTAGGGTAGGTGTTTCAGTGCAAGAATTTCAGGGCATGAGATTCAGGGCATGAGTTTCAGGGCAGGAATTTCAGGGCATGACATTCAGGGCATGTGTTTTAGGGCAGGTGTTTCAGTGCAAGAGTTTCAGTGCATGAGTTTGAGGGCAGGAGTTTCAGGGCATGAGATTCAGGACATGAGTTTCAGGGCATGAGATTCACCACATGAGTTTCAGGGCATGGGTTTCAGGTCTGTGGTTTCAGGGCTTGAGATTCAGCGCAGCAGTTTCAGGGCAGGAGATTCAGGGCAGGTGTTTCAGAGCAAGAGTTTCAGTGCAAGAGTTTCAGGGGATGTCTTTCAGTGCATGAGTTTCAGGGCAGGAGTTTCAGAGCTTGAGATTCAGGGCATGAGTTTCAGGGCAGGAGATTCACGGCTTGATTTAAGGTCATGAGATTTAGCGCATGAGAATCAATGCATGAGTTTCAGGGCAGAAGTTTCAGGGCAGGAGATTCACGGCTTGAGTTTAAGGTCATGAGATTTAGCGCCTGAGATTCAATGCATGAGTTTCAGGGCAGAAGTTTCAGGGCATGAGATTCAGTGCATGAGTTTCAGGGCAGGAGATTCACGGCTTGAGTTTAAGGTCATGAGATTTAGCGCATGAGATTCAGTGCATGAGTTTCAGGGCAGAAGTTTCTGGGCATGAGATTCAGGGCATGAGTTTCACGGCAGGAGAATCAGGGCATGAGGTTCAGGGCATGAGATTCAGTGCATGAGTTTCAGGACATGAGTTTCAGGGCAGTAGTTTCTGGGCATGTAATTCAGGCCGTGAGTGTCAGGATATGAGATTCATGGCATTAGTTTGAGTGCGGGAGTTTCAGGGCATGAGATTCAGGGCATGAGTTTCAGGGCATGAGATTCAGGGCATGAGTTTCAGGGCATGAGATTCAGGACAGGAGTTTCAAGGCATGAGATTCAGGGCATGAGATTCAGTGCATGAGTTTGAGAGCAGGAGTTTCAAGGCATGAGATTCAGGGCATGAGTTTCAGGGCATGAGATTCAGGGCAGGAATTTCAGGGCATGTGTTTCAGATAATGAGTTTCTGGGCAGATGATTCAGGGCAGGAGTTTTAGGGCATGTGATTAAGGGCATGAGTTTCAGTGCATGAGATTCAGGGCAGGAGTTTCAGGGTATGAGATTTAGGGCATGAGTTTCAGTGCATGAGATTCAGGGCTTGAGTTTCAGGGCATGAGGTTCAGGGCATGAGTTTCAGTGCATGAGATTTAGGGCATCAGTTTCAGGGCAGGAGTTTCAGTGCATGAGTTTCACGGCATGAGATTCAGGGCATGAGTTTTAGGGTAGGTGTTTCAGTGCAAGAATTTCAGGGCATGAGATTCAGGGCATGAGTTTCAGGGCAGGAATTTCAGGGCATGACATTCAGGGCATGTGTTTTAGGGCAGGTGTTTCAGTGCAAGAGTTTCAGTGCATGAGTTTGAGGGCAGGAGTTTCAGGGCATGAGATTCAGGACATGAGTTTCAGGGCATGAGATTCACCACATGAGTTTCAGGGCATGGGTTTCAGGTCTGTGGTTTCAGGGCTTGAGATTCAGCGCAGCAGTTTCAGGGCAGGAGATTCAGGGCAGGAGATTCAGGGCAGGTGTTTCAGAGCAAGAGTTTCAGTGCAAGAGTTTCAGGGGATGTCTTTCAGTGCATGAGTTTCAGGGCAGGAGTTTCAGAGCTTGAGATTCAGGGCATGAGTTTCAGGGCAGGAGATTCACGGCTTGATTTAAGGTCATGAGATTTAGCGCATGAGAATCAATGCATGAGTTTCAGGGCAGAAGTTTCAGGGCATGAGATTCAGGGCATCAGTATCAGGGCAGGAGATTCACGGCTTGAGTTTAAGGTCATGAGATTTAGCGCATGAGATTCAGTGCATGAGTTTCAGGGCATGAGTTTCAGTGCATGAGTTTGAGGGCAGGAGTTTCAAGGCATGCGATTCAGGGCATGAGTTTCAGGGCATGAGATTCAGGGCAGGAATTTCAGGGCATGTGATTCAGATAATGAGTTTCTGGGCAGATGATTCAGGGCAGGAGTTTTAGGGCATGTGATTCAGGGCATGAGTTTCAGTGCATGAGTTTCAGGGCAGGAGTTTCAGGGTATGAGATTTAGGGCATGAGTTTCAGTGCATGAGATTCAGGGCTTGAGTTTCAGGGCATGAGATTCAGGGCATGAGTTTCAGTGCATGAGATTCAGGGCATCAATTTCAGGGCAGGAGTTTCAGTTCATGAGTTTCACGGCATTAGATTCAGGGCATGAGTTTTAGGGTAGGTGTTTCAGTGCAAGAGTTTCAAGGCATGAGATTCAGGGCATGAGTTTCAGGGCAGGAATTTCAGGGCATGACATTCAGGGCATGAGTTTCAGGGCCGGAGATTCACGGGTTGAGATGAAGGGCATGAGTTTCAGTGCATGAGATTCAGGGCTTGAGTTTCAGGGCATGAGATTCAGGGCATGAGTTTCAGGGCAGGAGTTTCAGTGCATGAGTTTCACGGCATGAGATTCAGGGCATGAGTTTTAGGGTAGGTGTTTCAGTGCAAGAGTTTCAGGGCTTGAGATTTTGGGCATGAGTTTCAGGGCAGGAATTTCAGGGCATGACATTCAGGGCATGTGTTTTAGGGAAGGTGTTTCAGTGCAAGAGTTTGAGGGCATGAGATTCAGGGCATGAGTTTCAGGGCATGTGATTCAGGAGAAGAATTTGAATGCATGAAATTCAGGGCATGAGTTTCAGGGCAGGAGATTCACGGCTTGAGTTTTAGGTCATGAGATTTAGCGCATGAGATTCAGTGCATGAGTTTCAGGGCAGAAGTTTCAGGGCATGAGATTCAGGGCATGAGTTTCAGGACATGAGTTTCAGGGCAAGGGTCAGGGCATGTAATTCAGGGCGTGAGTGTCATGATATGAGATTCATGGCATTAGTTTCAGTGCATGAGTTTCAGGGCAGCAGTTTCAGGGTATGAGATTTAGGGAATGATTTTCAGTGCATTAGATTCAGGGCTTGAGTTTCAGGGCATGAGGTTCAGGGCATGAGTTTCAGGGCATGTGATTCAGTACAGGAGTTTGAAGGCATGCGATTCAGGGCATGAATTTCAGAGCATGACATTTAGGGGATGAGTTTCAGTGCATGAATTTTAGAGCATGAGATTCAGGGCATGAGATTCAGGGCATGAGTTTCAGGGCATGAGATTCAGGGCATGAGTTTCAGGGCATGAGTTTGAGGGCAGGAGTTTCACGGCATGAGATTCAGGGCATGAGTTACAGGTATGAGATTCAGGACATGAATTTCAGGGCATGGGTTTCAGGTCTGTGGTTTCAGGGCTTGAGATTCAGGACAGCAGTTTCAGGGCATGAGATTCAGTGCAGAAGATTCTGGGCAGGTGTTTCAGTGCAACAGATTCAGTGCAAGAGTTTCAGGGCATGTCTTTCAGTGCATAAGTTTCAGGGCAGGAGTTTCAGAGCATGAGATTCAGGGCATGAGTTTCAGGGCATGTGATTCAGGACAGGAGTTTGAAGGCATGAGATTCAGGGCATGAGTTTCAGAGCATGACATTTAGGGGATGAGTTTCAGTGCATGAATTTCAGAGCATGAGATTCAGGGCATGAGATTCAGGGCATGAGTATCAGGACAGAAGATTCAGGGCATGAGTTTCAGTGCATGAGTTTGAGGGCAGGAGTTTCAAGGCATGAGATTCAGGGCATGAGTTTCAGGGCATGAGATTCAGGGCAGGAATTTCAGGGCATGTGATTCAGATAATGAGTTTCTCGGCAAATGATTCAGGGCAGGAGTTTTAGGGCATGTGATTCAGGGCTTGAGTTTCAGGGCATGAGGTTCAGGGCATGAGTTTCAGTGGATGAGATTTAGGGCATCAGTTTCAGGGCAGAGTTTCAGTGCATGAGTTTCACGGCATGAGATTCAGGGCTTGAGATTCAGGGCATGAGTTTTAGGGTAGGTGTTTCAGTGCAAGAGTTTCAGGGCATGAGTTTCAGGGCAGGAATTTCAGGGCATGACATTCAGGGCATGTGTTTTAGAGCAGGTGTTTCAGTGCAAGAGTTTCAGTGCATGAGTTTGAGGGCAGGAGTTTCAGGGCATGAGATTCAGTACATCAGTTTCAGGGCATGAGATTCAGGACATAAGTTTCAGGACATGAGATTCACGACATGAGTTTCAGGGCATGGGTTTCAGGTCTGTGGTTTCAGGGCTTGAGATTCAGGGCAGCAGTTTCAGGGCAGGAGATTCAGGGCAGGAGATTCAAGGAAGGTGTTTCAGTGCAAGAGTTTCAGGGCATGTCGTTCAGTGCATGAGTTTCAGGGCAGGAGTTTCAGAGCTTGAGATTCAGGGCATGAGTTTCAGGGCAGGAGATTCACGGCTTGAGTTTAAGGTCATGAGATTTAGCGCCTGAGATTCAATGCATGAGTTTCAGGGCAGAAGTTTCAGGGCATGAGATTCAGTGCATGAGTTTCAGGGCAGGAGATTCACGGCTTGAGTTTAAGGTCATGAGATTTAGCGCATGAGATTCAGTGCATGAGTTTCAGGGCAGAAGTTTCTGGGCATGAGATTCAGGGCATGAGTTTCACGGCAGGAGAATCAGGGCATGAGGTTCAGGGCATGAGATTCAGTGCATGAGTTTCAGGACATGAGTTTCAGGGCAGTAGTTTCTGGGCATGTAATTCAGGCCGTGAGTGTCAGGATATGAGATTCATGGCATTAGTTTGAGTGCGGGAGTTTCAGGGCATGAGATTCAGGGCATGAGTTTCAGGGCATGAGATTCAGGGCATGAGTTTCAGGGCATGAGATTCAGGACAGGAGTTTCAAGGCATGAGATTCAGGGCATGAGATTCAGTGCATGAGTTTGAGAGCAGGAGTTTCAAGGCATGAGATTCAGGGCATGAGTTTCAGGGCATGAGATTCAGGGCAGGAATTTCAGGGCATGTGTTTCAGATAATGAGTTTCTGGGCAGATGATTCAGGGCAGGAGTTTTAGGGCATGTGATTAAGGGCATGAGTTTCAGTGCATGAGATTCAGGGCAGGAGTTTCAGGGTATGAGATTTAGGGCATGAGTTTCAGTGCATGAGATTCAGGGCTTGAGTTTCAGGGCATGAGGTTCAGGGCATGAGTTTCAGTGCATGAGATTTAGGGCATCAGTTTCAGGGCAGGAGTTTCAGTGCATGAGTTTCACGGCATGAGATTCAGGGCATGAGTTTTAGGGTAGGTGTTTCAGTGCAAGAATTTCAGGGCATGAGATTCAGGGCATGAGTTTCAGGGCAGGAATTTCAGGGCATGACATTCAGGGCATGTGTTTTAGGGCAGGTGTTTCAGTGCAAGAGTTTCAGTGCATGAGTTTGAGGGCAGGAGTTTCAGGGCATGAGATTCAGGACATGAGTTTCAGGGCATGAGATTCACCACATGAGTTTCAGGGCATGGGTTTCAGGTCTGTGGTTTCAGGGCTTGAGATTCAGCGCAGCAGTTTCAGGGCAGGAGATTCAGGGCAGGTGTTTCAGAGCAAGAGTTTCAGTGCAAGAGTTTCAGGGGATGTCTTTCAGTGCATGAGTTTCAGGGCAGGAGTTTCAGAGCTTGAGATTCAGGGCATGAGTTTCAGGGCAGGAGATTCACGGCTTGATTTAAGGTCATGAGATTTAGCGCATGAGAATCAATGCATGAGTTTCAGGGCAGAAGTTTCAGGGCAGGAGATTCACGGCTTGAGTTTAAGGTCATGAGATTTAGCGCCTGAGATTCAATGCATGAGTTTCAGGGCAGAAGTTTCAGGGCATGAGATTCAGTGCATGAGTTTCAGGGCAGGAGATTCACGGCTTGAGTTTAAGGTCATGAGATTTAGCGCATGAGATTCAGTGCATGAGTTTCAGGGCAGAAGTTTCTGGGCATGAGATTCAGGGCATGAGTTTCACGGCAGGAGAATCAGGGCATGAGGTTCAGGGCATGAGATTCAGTGCATGAGTTTCAGGACATGAGTTTCAGGGCAGTAGTTTCTGGGCATGTAATTCAGGCCGTGAGTGTCAGGATATGAGATTCATGGCATTAGTTTGAGTGCGGGAGTTTCAGGGCATGAGATTCAGGGCATGAGTTTCAGGGCATGAGATTCAGGGCATGAGTTTCAGGGCATGAGATTCAGGACAGGAGTTTCAAGGCATGAGATTCAGGGCATGAGATTCAGTGCATGAGTTTGAGAGCAGGAGTTTCAAGGCATGAGATTCAGGGCATGAGTTTCAGGGCATGAGATTCAGGGCAGGAATTTCAGGGCATGTGTTTCAGATAATGAGTTTCTGGGCAGATGATTCAGGGCAGGAGTTTTAGGGCATGTGATTAAGGGCATGAGTTTCAGTGCATGAGATTCAGGGCAGGAGTTTCAGGGTATGAGATTTAGGGCATGAGTTTCAGTGCATGAGATTCAGGGCTTGAGTTTCAGGGCATGAGGTTCAGGGCATGAGTTTCAGTGCATGAGATTTAGGGCATCAGTTTCAGGGCAGGAGTTTCAGTGCATGAGTTTCACGGCATGAGATTCAGGGCATGAGTTTTAGGGTAGGTGTTTCAGTGCAAGAATTTCAGGGCATGAGATTCAGGGCATGAGTTTCAGGGCAGGAATTTCAGGGCATGACATTCAGGGCATGTGTTTTAGGGCAGGTGTTTCAGTGCAAGAGTTTCAGTGCATGAGTTTGAGGGCAGGAGTTTCAGGGCATGAGATTCAGGACATGAGTTTCAGGGCATGAGATTCACCACATGAGTTTCAGGGCATGGGTTTCAGGTCTGTGGTTTCAGGGCTTGAGATTCAGCGCAGCAGTTTCAGGGCAGGAGATTCAGGGCAGGAGATTCAGGGCAGGTGTTTCAGAGCAAGAGTTTCAGTGCAAGAGTTTCAGGGGATGTCTTTCAGTGCATGAGTTTCAGGGCAGGAGTTTCAGAGCTTGAGATTCAGGGCATGAGTTTCAGGGCAGGAGATTCACGGCTTGATTTAAGGTCATGAGATTTAGCGCATGAGAATCAATGCATGAGTTTCAGGGCAGAAGTTTCAGGGCATGAGATTCAGGGCATCAGTATCAGGGCAGGAGATTCACGGCTTGAGTTTAAGGTCATGAGATTTAGCGCATGAGATTCAGTGCATGAGTTTCAGGGCATGAGTTTCAGTGCATGAGTTTGAGGGCAGGAGTTTCAAGGCATGCGATTCAGGGCATGAGTTTCAGGGCATGAGATTCAGGGCAGGAATTTCAGGGCATGTGATTCAGATAATGAGTTTCTGGGCAGATGATTCAGGGCAGGAGTTTTAGGGCATGTGATTCAGGGCATGAGTTTCAGTGCATGAGTTTCAGGGCAGGAGTTTCAGGGTATGAGATTTAGGGCATGAGTTTCAGTGCATGAGATTCAGGGCTTGAGTTTCAGGGCATGAGATTCAGGGCATGAGTTTCAGTGCATGAGATTCAGGGCATCAATTTCAGGGCAGGAGTTTCAGTTCATGAGTTTCACGGCATTAGATTCAGGGCATGAGTTTTAGGGTAGGTGTTTCAGTGCAAGAGTTTCAAGGCATGAGATTCAGGGCATGAGTTTCAGGGCAGGAATTTCAGGGCATGACATTCAGGGCATGAGTTTCAGGGCCGGAGATTCACGGGTTGAGATGAAGGGCATGAGTTTCAGTGCATGAGATTCAGGGCTTGAGTTTCAGGGCATGAGATTCAGGGCATGAGTTTCAGGGCAGGAGTTTCAGTGCATGAGTTTCACGGCATGAGATTCAGGGCATGAGTTTTAGGGTAGGTGTTTCAGTGCAAGAGTTTCAGGGCTTGAGATTTTGGGCATGAGTTTCAGGGCAGGAATTTCAGGGCATGACATTCAGGGCATGTGTTTTAGGGAAGGTGTTTCAGTGCAAGAGTTTGAGGGCATGAGATTCAGGGCATGAGTTTCAGGGCATGTGATTCAGGAGAAGAATTTGAATGCATGAAATTCAGGGCATGAGTTTCAGGGCAGGAGATTCACGGCTTGAGTTTTAGGTCATGAGATTTAGCGCATGAGATTCAGTGCATGAGTTTCAGGGCAGAAGTTTCAGGGCATGAGATTCAGGGCATGAGTTTCAGGACATGAGTTTCAGGGCAAGGGTCAGGGCATGTAATTCAGGGCGTGAGTGTCATGATATGAGATTCATGGCATTAGTTTCAGTGCATGAGTTTCAGGGCAGCAGTTTCAGGGTATGAGATTTAGGGAATGATTTTCAGTGCATTAGATTCAGGGCTTGAGTTTCAGGGCATGAGGTTCAGGGCATGAGTTTCAGGGCATGTGATTCAGTACAGGAGTTTGAAGGCATGCGATTCAGGGCATGAATTTCAGAGCATGACATTTAGGGGATGAGTTTCAGTGCATGAATTTTAGAGCATGAGATTCAGGGCATGAGATTCAGGGCATGAGTTTCAGGGCATGAGATTCAGGGCATGAGTTTCAGGGCATGAGTTTGAGGGCAGGAGTTTCACGGCATGAGATTCAGGGCATGAGTTACAGGTATGAGATTCAGGACATGAATTTCAGGGCATGGGTTTCAGGTCTGTGGTTTCAGGGCTTGAGATTCAGGACAGCAGTTTCAGGGCATGAGATTCAGTGCAGAAGATTCTGGGCAGGTGTTTCAGTGCAACAGATTCAGTGCAAGAGTTTCAGGGCATGTCTTTCAGTGCATAAGTTTCAGGGCAGGAGTTTCAGAGCATGAGATTCAGGGCATGAGTTTCAGGGCATGTGATTCAGGACAGGAGTTTGAAGGCATGAGATTCAGGGCATGAGTTTCAGAGCATGACATTTAGGGGATGAGTTTCAGTGCATGAATTTCAGAGCATGAGATTCAGGGCATGAGATTCAGGGCATGAGTATCAGGACAGAAGATTCAGGGCATGAGTTTCAGTGCATGAGTTTGAGGGCAGGAGTTTCAAGGCATGAGATTCAGGGCATGAGTTTCAGGGCATGAGATTCAGGGCAGGAATTTCAGGGCATGTGATTCAGATAATGAGTTTCTCGGCAAATGATTCAGGGCAGGAGTTTTAGGGCATGTGATTCAGGGCTTGAGTTTCAGGGCATGAGGTTCAGGGCATGAGTTTCAGTGGATGAGATTTAGGGCATCAGTTTCAGGGCAGAGTTTCAGTGCATGAGTTTCACGGCATGAGATTCAGGGCTTGAGATTCAGGGCATGAGTTTTAGGGTAGGTGTTTCAGTGCAAGAGTTTCAGGGCATGAGTTTCAGGGCAGGAATTTCAGGGCATGACATTCAGGGCATGTGTTTTAGAGCAGGTGTTTCAGTGCAAGAGTTTCAGTGCATGAGTTTGAGGGCAGGAGTTTCAGGGCATGAGATTCAGTACATCAGTTTCAGGGCATGAGATTCAGGACATAAGTTTCAGGACATGAGATTCACGACATGAGTTTCAGGGCATGGGTTTCAGGTCTGTGGTTTCAGGGCTTGAGATTCAGGGCAGCAGTTTCAGGGCAGGAGATTCAGGGCAGGAGATTCAGTGAAGGTGTTTCAGTGCAAGAGTTTCAGTGCAAGAGTTTCAGGGCATGTCTTTCAGTGCATGAGTTTCAGGGCAGGAGTTTCAGAGCTTGAGATTCAGGGCATGAGTTTCAGGGCAGGAGATTCACGGCTTGAGTTTAAGGTCATGAGATTTAGCGCCTGAGATTCAATGCATGAGTTTCAGGGCAGAAGTTTCAGGGCATGAGATTCAGTGCATGAGTTTCAGGGCAGGAGATTCACGGCTTGAGTTTAAGGTCATGAGATTTAGCGCATGAGGTTCAGTGCATGAGTTTCAGGGCAGAAGTTTCAGGGTATGAGATTCAGGGCATGAGTTTCACGGCAGGAGAATCAGGGATTGAGTTTCAGGGCATGAGATTCAGGGCATGAGTTTCAGGACATGAGTTTCAGGGCAGGAGTTTCAGGGCATGAGATTCAGGACAGGAGTTTCAAGGCATGAGATTCAGGGCATGAGTTTCACGGCATGAGATTCAGGGCAGGAATTTCAGGGCATGTGATTCAGATAATGAGTTTCTGGGCAGATGATTCAGGGCAGGAGTTTTAGGGCATGTGATTCAGGGCATGAGTTTCAGTGCATGAGTTTCAGGGCAGGAGTTTCAGGGTATGAGATTTAGGGCATGAGTTTCAGTGCATGAGATTCAGGACTTGAGTTTCAGGGCATGAGGTTCAGGGCATGAGTTTCAGTGGATGAGATTTAGGGCATCAGTTTCAGGGCAGGAGTTTCAGTGCATGAGTTTCACGGCATGAGATTCAGGGCATGAGATTCAGGGCATGAGTTTCAGGGCAGGAATTTCAGGGCATGACATTCAGGGCATGTGTTTTTGGGCAGGTGTTTCAGTGCAAGAGTTTCAGTGCATGAGTTTCAGGGCATGAGATTCAGGACATAAGTTTCAGGGCATGAGATTCACGGCATGAGTTTCAGGGCATGGGTTTCAGGTCTGTGGTTTCAGGGCTTGAGATTCAGGGCAGCAGTTTCAGGGCAGGAGATTCAGGGCAGGAGATTCAAGGAAGGTGTTTCAGTGCAAGAGTTTCAGGGCATGTCGTTCAGTGCATGAGTTTCAGGGCAGGAGTTTCAGAGCTTGAGATTCAGGGCATGAGTTTCAGGGCAGGAGATTCACGGCTTGAGTTTAAGGTCATGAGATTTAGCGCCTGAGATTCAATGCATGAGTTTCAGGGCAGAAGTTTCAGGGCATGAGATTCAGTGCATGAGTTTCAGGGCAGGAGATTCACGGCTTGAGTTTAAGGTCATGAGATTTAGCGCATGAGATTCAGTGCATGAGTTTCAGGGCAGAAGTTTCTGGGCATGAGATTCAGGGCATGAGTTTCACGGCAGGAGAATCAGGGCATGAGGTTCAGGGCATGAGATTCAGTGCATGAGTTTCAGGACATGAGTTTCAGGGCAGTAGTTTCTGGGCATGTAATTCAGGCCGTGAGTGTCAGGATATGAGATTCATGGCATTAGTTTGAGTGCGGGAGTTTCAGGGCATGAGATTCAGGGCATGAGTTTCAGGGCATGAGATTCAGGGCATGAGTTTCAGGGCATGAGATTCAGGACAGGAGTTTCAAGGCATGAGATTCAGGGCATGAGATTCAGTGCATGAGTTTGAGAGCAGGAGTTTCAAGGCATGAGATTCAGGGCATGAGTTTCAGGGCATGAGATTCAGGGCAGGAATTTCAGGGCATGTGTTTCAGATAATGAGTTTCTGGGCAGATGATTCAGGGCAGGAGTTTTAGGGCATGTGATTAAGGGCATGAGTTTCAGTGCATGAGATTCAGGGCAGGAGTTTCAGGGTATGAGATTTAGGGCATGAGTTTCAGTGCATGAGATTCAGGGCTTGAGTTTCAGGGCATGAGGTTCAGGGCATGAGTTTCAGTGCATGAGATTTAGGGCATCAGTTTCAGGGCAGGAGTTTCAGTGCATGAGTTTCACGGCATGAGATTCAGGGCGTGAGTTTTAGGGTAGGTGTTTCAGTGCAAGAATTTCAGGGCATGAGATTCAGGGCATGAGTTTCAGGGCAGGAATTTCAGGGCATGACATTCAGGGCATGTGTTTTAGGGCAGGTGTTTCAGTGCAAGAGTTTCAGTGCATGAGTTTGAGGGCAGGAGTTTCAGGGCATGAGATTCAGGACATGAGTTTCAGTGCATGAGTTTCAGGGCAGGAGTTTCAGGGTATGAGATTTAGGGCATGAGTTTCAGTGCATGAGATTCAGGACTTGAGTTTCAGGGCATGAGGTTCAGGGCATGAGTTTCAGTGGATGAGATTTAGGGCATCAGTTTCAGGGCAGGAGTTTCAGTGCATGAGTTTCACGGCATGAGATTCAGGGCATGAGATTCAGGGCATGAGTTTCAGGGCAGGAATTTCAGGGCATGACATTCAGGGCATGTGTTTTTGGGCAGGTGTTTCAGTGCAAGAGTTTCAGTGCATGAGTTTCAGGGCATGAGATTCAGGACATAAGTTTCAGGGCATGAGATTCACGGCATGAGTTTCAGGGCATGGGTTTCAGGTCTGTGGTTTCAGGGCTTGAGATTCAGGGCAGCAGTTTCAGGGCAGGAGATTCAGGGCAGGAGATTCAAGGAAGGTGTTTCAGTGCAAGAGTTTCAGGGCATGTCGTTCAGTGCATGAGTTTCAGGGCAGGAGTTTCAGAGCTTGAGATTCAGGGCATGAGTTTCAGGGCAGGAGATTCACGGCTTGAGTTTAAGGTCATGAGATTTAGCGCCTGAGATTCAATGCATGAGTTTCAGGGCAGAAGTTTCAGGGCATGAGATTCAGTGCATGAGTTTCAGGGCAGGAGATTCACGGCTTGAGTTTAAGGTCATGAGATTTAGCGCATGAGATTCAGTGCATGAGTTTCAGGGCAGAAGTTTCTGGGCATGAGATTCAGGGCATGAGTTTCACGGCAGGAGAATCAGGGCATGAGGTTCAGGGCATGAGATTCAGTGCATGAGTTTCAGGACATGAGTTTCAGGGCAGTAGTTTCTGGGCATGTAATTCAGGCCGTGAGTGTCAGGATATGAGATTCATGGCATTAGTTTGAGTGCGGGAGTTTCAGGGCATGAGATTCAGGGCATGAGTTTCAGGGCATGAGATTCAGGGCATGAGTTTCAGGGCATGAGATTCAGGACAGGAGTTTCAAGGCATGAGATTCAGGGCATGAGATTCAGTGCATGAGTTTGAGAGCAGGAGTTTCAAGGCATGAGATTCAGGGCATGAGTTTCAGGGCATGAGATTCAGGGCAGGAATTTCAGGGCATGTGTTTCAGATAATGAGTTTCTGGGCAGATGATTCAGGGCAGGAGTTTTAGGGCATGTGATTAAGGGCATGAGTTTCAGTGCATGAGATTCAGGGCAGGAGTTTCAGGGTATGAGATTTAGGGCATGAGTTTCAGTGCATGAGATTCAGGGCTTGAGTTTCAGGGCATGAGGTTCAGGGCATGAGTTTCAGTGCATGAGATTTAGGGCATCAGTTTCAGGGCAGGAGTTTCAGTGCATGAGTTTCACGGCATGAGATTCAGGGCGTGAGTTTTAGGGTAGGTGTTTCAGTGCAAGAATTTCAGGGCATGAGATTCAGGGCATGAGTTTCAGGGCAGGAATTTCAGGGCATGACATTCAGGGCATGTGTTTTAGGGCAGGTGTTTCAGTGCAAGAGTTTCAGTGCATGAGTTTGAGGGCAGGAGTTTCAGGGCATGAGATTCAGGACATGAGTTTCAGGGCATGAGATTCACCACATGAGTTTCAGGGCATGGGTTTCAGGTCTGTGGTTTCAGGGCTTGAGATTCAGCGCAGCAGTTTCAGGGCAGGAGATTCAGGGCAGGAGATTCAGGGCAGGTGTTTCAGAGCAAGAGTTTCAGTGCAAGAGTTTCAGGGGATGTCTTTCAGTGCATGAGTTTCAGGGCAGGAGTTTCAGAGCTTGAGATTCAGGGCATGAGTTTCAGGGCAGGAGATTCACGGCTTGATTTAAGGTCATGAGATTTAGCGCATGAGAATCAATGCATGAGTTTCAGGGCAGAAGTTTCAGGGCATGAGATTCAGGGCATCAGTATCAGGGCAGGAGATTCACGGCTTGAGTTTAAGGTCATGAGATTTAGCGCATGAGATTCAGTGCATGAGTTTCAGGGCATGAGTTTCAGTGCATGAGTTTGAGGGCAGGAGTTTTAGGGCATGTGATTCAGGGCATGAGTTTCAGTGCATGAGTTTCAGGGCAGGAGTTTCAGGGTATGAGATTTAGGGCATGAGTTTCAGTGCATGAGATTCAGGGCTTGAGTTTCAGGGCATGAGATTCAGGGCATGAGTTTCAGTGCATGAGATTCAGGGCATCAATTTCAGGGCAGGAGTTTCAGTTCATGAGTTTCACGGCATTAGATTCAGGGCATGAGTTTTAGGGTAGGTGTTTCAGTGCAAGAGTTTCAAGGCATGAGATTCAGGGCATGAGTTTCAGGGCAGGAATTTCAGGGCATGACATTCAGGGCATGAGTTTCAGGGCAGGAGATTCACGGGTTGAGATGAAGGGCATGAGTTTCAGTGCATGAGATTCATTGCTTGAGTTTCAGGGCATGAGATTCAGGGCATGAGTTTCAGGGCAGGAGTTTCAGTGCATGAGTTTCACGGCATGAGATTCAGGGCATGAGTTTTAGGGTAGGTGTTTCAGTGCAAGAGTTTCAGGGCTTGAGATTTTGGGCATGAGTTTCAGGGCAGGAATTTCAGGGCATGACATTCAGGGCATGTGTTTTAGGGAAGGTGTTTCAGTGCAAGAGTTTGAGGGCATGAGATTCAGGGCATGAGTTTCAGGGCATGTGATTCAGGAGAAGAATTTGAATGCATGAAATTCAGGGCATGAGTTTCAGGGCAGGAGATTCACGGCTTGAGTTTTAGGTCATGAGATTTAGCGCATGAGATTCAGTGCATGAGTTTCAGGGCAGAAGTTTCAGGGCATGAGATTCAGGGCATGAGTTTCAGGACATGAGTTTCAGGGCAAGGGTCAGGGCATGTAATTCAGGGCGTGAGTGTCATGATATGAGATTCATGGCATTAGTTTCAGTGCATGAGTTTCAGGGCAGCAGTTTCAGGGTATGAGATTTAGGGAATGATTTTCAGTGCATTAGATTCAGGGCTTGAGTTTCAGGGCATGAGGTTCAGGGCATGAGTTTCAGGGCATGTGATTCAGTACAGGAGTTTGAAGGCATGCGATTCAGGGCATGAATTTCAGAGCATGACATTTAGGGGATGAGTTTCAGTGCATGAATTTTAGAGCATGAGATTCAGGGCATGAGATTCAGGGCATGAGTTTCAGGGCATGAGATTCAGGGCATGAGTTTCAGGGCATGAGTTTGAGGGCAGGAGTTTCACGGCATGAGATTCAGGGCATGAGTTACAGGTATGAGATTCAGGACATGAATTTCAGGGCATGGGTTTCAGGTCTGTGGTTTCAGGGCTTGAGATTCAGGACAGCAGTTTCAGGGCATGAGATTCAGTGCAGAAGATTCTGGGCAGGTGTTTCAGTGCAACAGATTCAGTGCAAGAGTTTCAGGGCATGTCTTTCAGTGCATAAGTTTCAGGGCAGGAGTTTCAGAGCATGAGATTCAGGGCATGAGTTTCAGGGCATGTGATTCAGGACAGGAGTTTGAAGGCATGAGATTCAGGGCATGAGTTTCAGAGCATGACATTTAGGGGATGAGTTTCAGTGCATGAATTTCAGAGCATGAGATTCAGGGCATGAGATTCAGGGCATGAGTATCAGGACAGAAGATTCAGGGCATGAGTTTCAGTGCATGAGTTTGAGGGCAGGAGTTTCAAGGCATGAGATTCAGGGCATGAGTTTCAGGGCATGAGATTCAGGGCAGGAATTTCAGGGCATGTGATTCAGATAATGAGTTTCTCGGCAAATGATTCAGGGCAGGAGTTTTAGGGCATGTGATTCAGGGCTTGAGTTTCAGGGCATGAGGTTCAGGGCATGAGTTTCAGTGGATGAGATTTAGGGCATCAGTTTCAGGGCAGAGTTTCAGTGCATGAGTTTCACGGCATGAGATTCAGGGCTTGAGATTCAGGGCATGAGTTTTAGGGTAGGTGTTTCAGTGCAAGAGTTTCAGGGCATGAGTTTCAGGGCAGGAATTTCAGGGCATGACATTCAGGGCATGTGTTTTAGAGCAGGTGTTTCAGTGCAAGAGTTTCAGTGCATGAGTTTGAGGGCAGGAGTTTCAGGGCATGAGATTCAGTACATCAGTTTCAGGGCATGAGATTCAGGACATAAGTTTCAGGACATGAGATTCACGACATGAGTTTCAGGGCATGGGTTTCAGGTCTGTGGTTTCAGGGCTTGAGATTCAGGGCAGCAGTTTCAGGGCAGGAGATTCTGGGCAGGAGATTCAGTGAAGGTGTTTCAGTGCAAGAGTTTCAGTGCAAGAGTTTCAGGGCATGTCTTTCAGTGCATGAGTTTCAGGGCAGGAGTTTCAGAGCTTGAGATTCAGGGCATGAGTTTCAGGGCAGGAGATTCACGGCTTGAGTTTAAGGTCATGAGATTTAGCGCCTGAGATTCAATGCATGAGTTTCAGGGCAGAAGTTTCAGGGCATGAGATTCAGTGCATGAGTTTCAGGGCAGGAGATTCACGGCTTGAGTTTAAGGTCATGAGATTTAGCGCATGAGGTTCAGTGCATGAGTTTCAGGGCAGAAGTTTCAGGGTATGAGATTCAGGGCATGAGTTTCACGGCAGGAGAATCAGGGATTGAGTTTCAGGGCATGAGATTCAGGGCATGAGTTTCAGGACATGAGTTTCAGGGCAGGAGTTTCAGGGCATGAGATTCAGGACAGGAGTTTCAAGGCATGAGATTCAGGGCATGAGTTTCACGGCATGAGATTCAGGGCAGGAATTTCAGGGCATGTGATTCAGATAATGAGTTTCTGGGCAGATGATTCAGGGCAGGAGTTTTAGGGCATGTGATTCAGGGCATGAGTTTCAGTGCATGAGTTTCAGGGCAGGAGTTTCAGGGTATGAGATTTAGGGCATGAGTTTCAGTGCATGAGATTCAGGACTTGAGTTTCAGGGCATGAGGTTCAGGGCATGAGTTTCAGTGGATGAGATTTAGGGCATCAGTTTCAGGGCAGGAGTTTCAGTGCATGAGTTTCACGGCATGAGATTCAGGGCATGAGATTCAGGGCATGAGTTTCAGGGCAGGAATTTCAGGGCATGACATTCAGGGCATGTGTTTTTGGGCAGGTGTTTCAGTGCAAGAGTTTCAGTGCATGAGTTTGAGGGCAGGAGTTTCAGGGCATGAGATTCAGGACATAAGTTTCAGGGCATGAGATTCACGGCATGAGTTTCAGGGCATGGGTTTCAGGTCTGTGGTTTCAGGGCTTGAGATTCAGGGCAGCAGTTTCAGGGCAGGAGATTCAGGGCAGGAGATTCAAGGAAGGTGTTTCAGTGCAAGAGTTTCAGGGCATGTCGTTCAGTGCATGAGTTTCAGGGCAGGAGTTTCAGAGCTTGAGATTCAGGGCATGAGTTTCAGGGCAGGAGATTCACGGCTTGAGTTTAAGGTCATGAGATTTAGCGCCTGAGATTCAATGCATGAGTTTCAGGGCAGAAGTTTCAGGGCATGAGATTCAGTGCATGAGTTTCAGGGCAGGAGATTCACGGCTTGAGTTTAAGGTCATGAGATTTAGCGCATGAGATTCAGTGCATGAGTTTCAGGGCAGAAGTTTCTGGGCATGAGATTCAGGGCATGAGTTTCACGGCAGGAGAATCAGGGCATGAGGTTCAGGGCATGAGATTCAGTGCATGAGTTTCAGGACATGAGTTTCAGGGCAGTAGTTTCTGGGCATGTAATTCAGGCCGTGAGTGTCAGGATATGAGATTCATGGCATTAGTTTGAGTGCGGGAGTTTCAGGGCATGAGATTCAGGGCATGAGTTTCAGGGCATGAGATTCAGGGCATGAGTTTCAGGGCATGAGATTCAGGACAGGAGTTTCAAGGCATGAGATTCAGGGCATGAGATTCAGTGCATGAGTTTGAGAGCAGGAGTTTCAAGGCATGAGATTCAGGGCATGAGTTTCAGGGCATGAGATTCAGGGCAGGAATTTCAGGGCATGTGTTTCAGATAATGAGTTTCTGGGCAGATGATTCAGGGCAGGAGTTTTAGGGCATGTGATTAAGGGCATGAGTTTCAGTGCATGAGATTCAGGGCAGGAGTTTCAGGGTATGAGATTAAGGGCATGAGTTTCAGTGCATGAGATTCAGGGCTTGAGTTTCAGGGCATGAGGTTCAGGGCATGAGTTTCAGTGCATGAGATTTAGGGCATCAGTTTCAGGGCAGGAGTTTCAGTGCATGAGTTTCACGGCATGAGATTCAGGGCATGAGTTTTAGGGTAGGTGTTTCAGTGCAAGAATTTCAGGGCATGAGATTCAGGGCATGAGTTTCAGGGCAGGAATTTCAGGGCATGACATTCAGGGCATGTGTTTTAGGGCAGGTGTTTCAGTGCAAGAGTTTCAGTGCATGAGTTTGAGGGCAGGAGTTTCAGGGCATGAGATTCAGGACATGAGTTTCAGGGCATGAGATTCACCACATGAGTTTCAGGGCATGGGTTTCAGGTCTGTGGTTTCAGGGCTTGAGATTCAGCGCAGCAGTTTCAGGGCAGGAGATTCAGGGCAGGAGATTCAGGGCAGGTGTTTCAGAGCAAGAGTTTCAGTGCAAGAGTTTCAGGGGATGTCTTTCAGTGCATGAGTTTCAGGGCAGGAGTTTCAGAGCTTGAGATTCAGGGCATGAGTTTCAGGGCAGGAGATTCACGGCTTGATTTAAGGTCATGAGATTTAGCGCATGAGAATCAATGCATGAGTTTCAGGGCAGAAGTTTCAGGGCATGAGATTCAGGGCATCAGTATCAGGGCAGGAGATTCACGGCTTGAGTTTAAGGTCATGAGATTTAGCGCATGAGATTCAGTGCATGAGTTTCAGGGCATGAGTTTCAGTGCATGAGTTTGAGGGCAGGAGTTTCAAGGCATGCGATTCAGGGCATGAGTTTCAGGGCATGAGATTCAGGGCAGGAATTTCAGGGCATGTGATTCAGATAATGAGTTTCTGGGCAGATGATTCAGGGCAGGAGTTTTAGGGCATGTGATTCAGGGCATGAGTTTCAGTGCATGAGTTTCAGGGCAGGAGTTTCAGGGTATGAGATTTAGGGCATGAGTTTCAGTGCATGAGATTCAGGGCTTGAGTTTCAGGGCATGAGATTCAGGGCATGAGTTTCAGTGCATGAGATTCAGGGCATCAATTTCAGGGCAGGAGTTTCAGTTCATGAGTTTCACGGCATTAGATTCAGGGCATGAGTTTTAGGGTAGGTGTTTCAGTGCAAGAGTTTCAAGGCATGAGATTCAGGGCATGAGTTTCAGGGCAGGAATTTCAGGGCATGACATTCAGGGCATGAGTTTCAGGGCAGGAGATTCACGGGTTGAGATGAAGGGCATGAGTTTCAGTGCATGAGATTCAGGGCTTGAGTTTCAGGGCATGAGATTCAGGGCATGAGTTTCAGGGCAGGAGTTTCAGTGCATGAGTTTCACGGCATGAGATTCAGGGCATGAGTTTTAGGGTAGGTGTTTCAGTGCAAGAGTTTCAGGGCTTGAGATTTTGGGCATGAGTTTCAGGGCAGGAATTTCAGGGCATGACATTCAGGGCATGTGTTTTAGGGAAGGTGTTTCAGTGCAAGAGTTTGAGGGCATGAGATTCAGGGCATGAGTTTCAGGGCATGTGATTCAGGAGAAGAATTTGAATGCATGAAATTCAGGGCATGAGTTTCAGGGCAGGAGATTCACGGCTTGAGTTTTAGGTCATGAGATTTAGCGCATGAGATTCAGTGCATGAGTTTCAGGGCAGAAGTTTCAGGGCATGAGATTCAGGGCATGAGTTTCAGGACATGAGTTTCAGGGCAAGGGTCAGGGCATGTAATTCAGGGCGTGAGTGTCATGATATGAGATTCATGGCATTAGTTTCAGTGCATGAGTTTCAGGGCAGCAGTTTCAGGGTATGAGATTTAGGGAATGATTTTCAGTGCATTAGATTCAGGACTTGAGTTTCAGGGCATGAGGTTCAGGGCATGAGTTTCAGGGCATGTGATTCAGTACAGGAGTTTGAAGGCATGCGATTCAGGGCATGAATTTCAGAGCATGACATTTAGGGGATGAGTTTCAGTGCATGAATTTTAGAGCATGAGATTCAGGGCATGAGATTCAGGGCATGAGTTTCAGGGCATGAGATTCAGGGCATGAGTTTCAGGGCATGAGTTTGAGGGCAGGAGTTTCACGGCATGAGATTCAGGGCATGAGTTACAGGTATGAGATTCAGGACATGAATTTCAGGGCATGGGTTTCAGGTCTGTGGTTTCAGGGCTTGAGATTCAGGACAGCAGTTTCAGGGCATGAGATTCAGTGCAGAAGATTCTGGGCAGGTGTTTCAGTGCAACAGATTCAGTGCAAGAGTTTCAGGGCATGTCTTTCAGTGCATAAGTTTCAGGGCAGGAGTTTCAGAGCATGAGATTCAGGGCATGAGTTTCAGGGCAGGAGATTCACGGCTTGAGTTTAAGGTCATGAGATTTAGCGCATGAGATTCAGAGCATGAGTTTCAGGGCAGAAGATTCAGGGCATGAGATTCAGGGCATCAGTATCAGGGCAGGAGATTCACGGCTTGAGTTTAAGGTCATGAGATTTAGCGCATGAGATTCAGTGCATGAGTTTCAGGGCAGAAGTTTCAGGGCATGTGATTCAGGGCATGAGTTTCAGTGCATGAGTTTGAGTGAAGTCGTTTCAGGACATGTAATTCAGGACATGAGTTTGAGGATATGAGAATCTTGGCATGATATTCAGGGCAGCAGTTTCAGGGCATGAGGTTCAGGACATGAGTTTCAGTGCAGTAGTTACAGGGCATGAGATTCAGGGCATGAGTTTCTGGGCATGTGATTCAGGACAGGAGTTTGAAGGCATGAGATTCCGGGCATGAGTTTCAGTGCATGAGTTTGACTGCATGAGTTTGAGGGCAGGAGTTTCAAGGCATGAGAGTCAGGGCATGAGTTTCAGTGCATGAGTTTCAGGGCAGCAGTTTCAGGGTATGAGATTTAGGGCATGAGTTTCAGTGCATGAGATTCAGGGCTTGAGTTTCAGGGCATGAGGTTCAGGGCATGAGTTTCAGGGCATGTGATGCAGGACAGGAGTTTGAAGGCATGAGATTCAGGGCATGAGTTTCAGAGCATGACATTTAGGGGATGAGTTTCAGTGCATGAATTTCAGAGCATGAGATTCAGGGCATGAGATTCAGGGCTTGAGTATCAGGACAGGAGATTCAGGGCATGAGTTTCAGTGCATGAGTTTGAGGGCAGGAGTTTCACGGCATGAGATTCAGGGCATGAGTTTCAGGGCATGAGATTCAGGATATGAGTTTCAGGGCATGGGTTTCAGGTCTGTGGTTTCAGGGCAGCAGTTTCAGGGCAGGACATTCAGGGCAGGAGATTCAGGGCTTGAGTTTAAGGTCATGAGATTTAGCGCATGAGAATCAATGCATGAGTTTCAGGGCAGAAGTTTCAGGGCATGAGATTCAGGGCATCAGTTTCAGGGCAGGAGATTCACGGCTTGAGTTTAAGGTCATGAGATTTAGCGCATGAGATTCAGTGCTTGAGTTTCAGGGCAGAAGTTTCAGGGCATGAGTTTCAGGGCATGAGTTTGAGTGAAGTAGTTTCAGGGCATGTAATTCAGGACATGATTTTGAGGATATTAGATTCTTGGCATGATATTCAGGGCAGCAGTTTCAGGGCATGAGGTTCAGGACATGAGTTTCAGTGCAGTAGTTTCAGGGCATGAGATTCAGGGCATGAGTTTCAGGGCATGTGATTCAGGACAGGAGTTTGAAGGCATGAGATTCCGGGCATGAGTTGCAGTGCATGAGTTTGGCTGCATCAGTTTGAGGGCAGGAGTTTCAAGGCATGAGATTCAGGGCATGAGTTTCAGGGCATGTGATTCAGGTAATGAGTTTCTGCGCAGATGATTCAGGGCAGGAGTTTTAGGGCATGCGATTCAGGGCATGTGTTTCAGTGCATCAGCTTCAGGGCAGCAGTTTCAGGGTATGAGATTTAGGGCATGAGTTTCAGTGCATGAGATTCAGGGATGAGTTTCAGGGCATGAGATTCAGGACATGAGTTTCACGGCATGGGTTTCAGGTCCGTGGTTTCAGGGCTTGAGATTCAGGGCAGCAGTTTCAGGGCAGGAGATTCAGGGCAGGAGATTCAGGGCAGGTGTTTCAGTGCAAGAGTTTCAGTGCATGAGTTTCAGTGCAGAAGTTTCAGAGCATGAGTTTCAGGGCATGAGATTCAGGGCAGGAATTTCAGGGCATGACATTCAGGGCATGAGTTTCAGGGCAGGAGATTCACGGCTTGAGTTTTAGGTCATGAGATTTAGCGCATGAGATTCAGTGGATGAGTTTCAGGGCAGAAGTTTCAGGGCATGAGATTCAGGGCATGAGTTTCAGGACATGAGTTTCAGGGCAAGAGTCAGGGCATGTAATTCAGGGCGTGAGTGTCATGATATGAGATTCATGGCATTAGTTTCAGTGTATGCGTTTCAGGGCAGCAGTTTCAGGGTATGAGATTTAGGGCATGATTTTCCGTGCATGAGATTCAGGGCTTGAGTTTCAGGGCATGAGGTTCAGGGCATGAGTTTCAGCGCATGTGATTCAGGACAGGAGTTTGAAGGCATGAGATTCAGGGCATGAGTTTCAGAGCATGACATTTAGGGGATGAGTTTCAGTGCATGAAATTCAGAGCATGAGATTCAGGGCATGAGATTCAGGGCATGAGTATCAGGACAGGAGATTCAGGGCATGAGTTTCAGGGCATGAGATTCAGGGCAGGAATTTCAGGGCATGTGATTCAGATAATGAGTTTCTCGGCAAATGATTCAGGGCAGGAGTTTTAGGGCATGTGATTCAGGGCTTGAGTTTCAGGGCATGAGGTTCAGGGCATGAGTTTCAGTGGATGAGATTTAGGGCATCAGTTTCAGGGCAGAGTTTCAGTGCATGAGTTTCACGGCATGAGATTCAGGGCTTGAGATTCAGGGCATGAGTTTTAGGGTAGGTGTTTCAGTGCAAGAGTTTCAGGGCATGAGTTTCAGGGCAGGAATTTCAGGGCATGACATTCAGGGCATGTGTTTTAGAGCAGGTGTTTCAGTGCAAGAGTTTCAGTGCATGAGTTTGAGGGCAGGAGTTTCAGGGCATGAGATTCAGTACATCAGTTTCAGGGCATGAGATTCAGGACATAAGTTTCAGGGCATGAGATTCACGACATGAGTTTCAGGGCATGGGTTTCAGGTCTGTGGTTTCAGGGCTTGAGATTCAGGGCAGCAGTTTCAGGGCAGGAGATTCAGGGCAGGAGATTCAAGGGAAGGTGTTTCAGTGCAAGAGTTTCAGTGCAAGAGTTTCAGGACATGTCTTTCAGTGCATGAGTTTCAGGGCAGGAGTTTCAGAGCTTGAGATTCAGGGCATGAGTTTCAGGGCAGGAGATTCACGGCTTGAGTTTAAGGTCATGAGATTTAGCGCCTGAGATTCAATGCATGAGTTTCAGGGCAGAAGTTTCAGGGCATGAGATTCAGTGCATGAGTTTCAGGGCAGGAGATTCACAGCTTGAGTTTAAGGTCATGAGATTTAGCGCATGAGGTTCAGTGCATGAGTTTCAGGGCAGAAGTTTCAGGGTATGAGATTCAGGGCATGAGTTTCACGGCAGGAGAATCAGGGATTGAGTTTCAGGGCATGAGATTCAGGGCATGAGTTTCAGGACATGAGTTTCAGGGCAGGAGTTTCAGGGCATGAGATTCAGGACAGGAGTTTCAAGGCATGAGATTCAGGGCATGAGTTTCACGGCATGAGATTCAGGGCAGGAATTTCAGGGCATGTGATTCAGATAATGAGTTTCTGGGCAGATGATTCAGGGCAGGAGTTTTAGGGCATGTGATTCAGGGCATGAGTTTCAGTGCATGAGTTTCAGGGCAGGAGTTTCAGGGTATGAGATTTAGGGCATGAGTTTCAGTGCATGAGATTCACGGCTTGAGTTTCAGGTCATGAGATTTAGCGCATGAGATTCAATGCATGAGTTTCAGGGCAGAAGTTTCAGGGCATGAGATTCAGGGCATGAGTTTTAGGGCAGGAGATTCACGGCTTGAGTTTAAGGTCATGAGATTCAGTGCATGAGCTTCAGGGCAGAAGTATCAGGGTATGAGATTCAGGATATGAGTTTCAGGGCATGTGATTCAGTACATGAGTTTCAGGGCATGAATTTCAGGTCTGTGATTTCCGGGCTTGAGATTCAGCGCAGCAGTTTCAGAGCAGCAGTTTCAGGGCATGAGATTCAGGGCATGAGTTTCAGGGCAGGTGATTCAGGGCAGGAGTTTAAGGCTATGAGATTCAGGGCATGAGTTTCAGGCCAGGAGAATCAGGACTTGAGTTTCAGAGCATAACATTCAGGGGATGAGTTTCAGTACATGAATTTCAGGGCATGAGATTCAGGGCATGAGTTTCAGGACAGGAGATTCAGGGCATGAGTTTCAGTGCATGAGTTTGAGGGCAGGGGTTTCACGGCGTGAGATTCAGGGCATGAGTTTCAGGGCATGAGATTCAGATAATGAGTTTCTGGGCAGATGATTCAGGGCAGGAGTTTTAGGGCATGTGATTCAGGGCATGAGTTTCAGTGCATGAGATTCAGGGCTTGAGTTTCAGGGCAATGGGATCAGGGCATGCGTTATAGTGCATGAGATTCAGGGCATCAGTTTCAGGGCAGGAGTTTCAGTGCATGAGTTTCACGGCATGAGATTCAGGGCAGGAGTTTCAGGGCATGAGATTCAGGGCAGGAATTTCAGTGCATGAGTTTCAGGGCAGGAGTTTCAGGGTATGAGATTTAGGGCATGAGTTTCAGAGCATGTGATTCAGGACAGGAGTTTGAAGGCATGAGATTCAGGGCATGAGTTTCAGAGCATGACATTTAGGGGATGAGTTTCAGTGCATGAAATTCAGAGCATGAGATTCAGGGCATGAGATTCAGGGCATGAGTATCAGGACAGGAGATTCAGGGCATGAGTTTCAGGGCATGAGATTCAGGGCAGGAATTTCAGGGCATGTGATTCAGATAATGAGTTTCTCGGCAAATGATTCAGGGCAGGAGTTTTAGGGCATGTGATTCAGGGCTTGAGTTTCAGGGCATGAGGTTCAGGGCATGAGTTTCAGTGGATGAGATTTAGGGCATCAGTTTCAGGGCAGAGTTTCAGTGCATGAGTTTCACGGCATGAGATTCAGGGCTTGAGATTCAGGGCATGAGTTTTAGGGTAGGTGTTTCAGTGCAAGAGTTTCAGGGCATGAGTTTCAGGGCAGGAATTTCAGGGCATGACATTCAGGGCATGTGTTTTAGAGCAGGTGTTTCAGTGCAAGAGTTTCAGTGCATGAGTTTGAGGGCAGGAGTTTCAGGGCATGAGATTCAGTACATCAGTTTCAGGGCATGAGATTCAGGACATAAGTTTCAGGGCATGAGATTCACGACATGAGTTTCAGGGCATGGGTTTCAGGTCTGTGGTTTCAGGGCTTGAGATTCAGGGCAGCAGTTTCAGGGCAGGAGATTCAGGGCAGGAGATTCAGGGAAGGTGTTTCAGTGCAAGAGTTTCAGTGCAAGAGTTTCAGGGCATGTCTTTCAGTGCATGAGTTTCAGGGCAGGAGTTTCAGAGCTTGAGATTCAGGGCATGAGTTTCAGGGCAGGAGATTCACGGCTTGAGTTTAAGGTCATGAGATTTAGCGCCTGAGATTCAATGCATGAGTTTCAGGGCAGAAGTTTCAGGGCATGAGATTCAGTGCATGAGTTTCAGGGCAGGAGATTCACAGCTTGAGTTTAAGGTCATGAGATTTAGCGCATGAGGTTCAGTGCATGAGTTTCAGGGCAGAAGTTTCAGGGTATGAGATTCAGGGCATGAGTTTCACGGCAGGAGAATCAGGGATTGAGTTTCAGGGCATGAGATTCAGGGCATGAGTTTCAGGACATGAGTTTCAGGGCAGGAGTTTCAGGGCATGAGATTCAGGACAGGAGTTTCAAGGCATGAGATTCAGGGCATGAGTTTCACGGCATGAGATTCAGGGCAGGAATTTCAGGGCATGTGCTTCAGATAATGAGTTTCTGGGCAGATGATTCAGGGCAGGAGTTTTAGGGCATGTGATTCAGGGCATGAGTTTCAGTGCATGAGTTTCAGGGCAGGAGTTTCAGGGTATGAGATTTAGGGCATGAGTTTCAGTGCATGAGATTCACGGCTTGAGTTTAAGGTCATGAGATTTAGCGCATGAGATTCAATGCATGAGTTTCAGGGCAGAAGTTTCAGGGCATGAGATTCAGGGCATGAGTTTTAGGGCAGGAGATTCACGGCTTGAGTTTAAGGTCATGAGATTCAGTGCATGAGCTTCAGGGCAGAAGTATCAGGGTATGAGATTCAGGATATGAGTTTCAGGGCATGTGATTCAGTACATGAGTTTCAGGGCATGAATTTCAGGTCTGTGATTTCCGGGCTTGAGATTCAGCGCAGCAGTTTCAGAGCAGCAGTTTCAGGGCATGAGATTCAGGGCATGAGTTTCAGGGCAGGTGATTCAGGGCAGGAGTTTAAGGCCATGAGATTCAGGGCATGAGTTTCAGGCCAGGAGAATCAGGACTTGAGTTTCAGAGCATAACATTCAGGGGATGAGTTTCAGTACATGAATTTCAGGGCATGAGATTCAGGGCATGAGTTTCAGGACAGGAGATTCAGGGCATGAGTTTCAGTGCATGAGTTTGAGGGCAGGGGTTTCACGGCGTGAGATTCAGGGCATGAGTTTCAGGGCATGAGATTCAGATAATGAGTTTCTGGGCAGATGATTCAGGGCAGGAGTTTTAGGGCATGTGATTCAGGGCATGAGTTTCAGTGCATGAGATTCAGGGCTTGAGTTTCAGGGCAATGGGATCAGGGCATGCGTTTCAGTGCATGAGATTCAGGGCATCAGTTTCAGGGCAGGAGTTTCAGTGCATGAGTTTCACGGCATGAGATTCAGGGCAGGAGTTTCAGGGCATGAGATTCAGGGCAGGAATTTCAGTGCATGAGTTTCAGGGCAGGAGTTTCAGGGTATGAGATTTAGGGCATGAGTTTCAGTGCATGAGATTCAGGACTTGAGTTTCAGGGCATGAGGTTCAGGGCATAAGTTTCAGTGGATGAGATTTAGGGCATCAGTTTCAGGGCAGGAGTTTCAGTGCATGAGTTTCACGGCATGAGATTCAGGGCATGAGATTCAGGGCATGAGTTTCAGGGCAGGAATTTCAGGGCATGACATTCAGGGCATGTGTTTTTGGGCAGGTGTTTCAGTGCAAGAGTTTCAGTGCATGAGTTTGAGGGCAGGAGTTTCAGGGCATGAGATTCAGGACATAAGTTTCAGGGCATGAGATTCACGGCATGAGTTTCAGGGCATGGGTTTCAGGTCTGTGGTTTCAGGGCTTGAGATTCAGGGCAGCAGTTTCAGGGCAGGAGATTCAGGGCAGGAGATTCAAGGAAGGTGTTTCAGTGCAAGAGTTTCAGGGCATGTCGTTCAGTGCATGAGTTTCAGGGCAGGAGTTTCAGAGTTTGAGATTCAGGGCATGAGTTTCAGGGCAGGAGATTCACGGCTTGAGTTTAAGGTCATGAGATTTAGCGCCTGAGATTCAAGGCATGAGTTTCAGGGGCAGAAGTTTCAGGGCATGAGATTCAGGGCATGAGTTTCACGGCAGGAGAATCAGGGCATGAGGTTCAGGGCATGAGATTCAGTGCATGAGTTTCAGGACATGAGTTTCAGGGCAGTAGTTTCTGGGCATGTAATTCAGGCCGTGAGTGTCAGGATATGAGATTCAGGGCATGAGTTTCAGGGCATGAGATTCAGGACAGGAGTTTCAAGGCATGAGATTCAGGGCATGAGATTCAGTGCATGAGTTGAGGGCAGGAGTTTCAAGGCATGAGATTCAGGGCATGAGTTTCAGGGCATGAGATTCAGGGCAGGAATTTCAGGGCATGTGTTTCAGATAATGAGTTTCTGGCAGATGATTCAGGGCAGGAGTTTTAGGGCATGTGATTAAGGGCATGAGTTTCAGTGCATGAGATTCAGGGCAGGAGTTTCAGGGTATGAGATTAGGGCATGAGTTTCAGTGCATGAGATTCAGGGCTTGAGTTTCAGGGCATGAGGGTCAGGGCATGAGTTTCAGTGCATGAGATTTAGGGCATCTGTTTCAGGGCAGGAGTTTCAGTGCATGAGTTTCACGGCATGAGATTCAGGGCATGAGTTTTAGGGTAGGTGTTTCAGTGCAAGAGTTTCAGGGCATGAGATTCAGGGCATGAGTTTCAGGGCAGGAATTTCAGGGCATGACATTCAGGGCATGTGTTTTAGGGCAGGTGTTTCAGTGCAAGAGTTTCAGTGCATGAGTTTGAGGGCAGGAGTTTCAGGGCATGAGATTCAGGGCATGAGTTTCAGTGCATGAGTTTCAGTGTATGAGTTTGAGGGCAGGAGTTTCAGGGCATGAGATTCAGGGCATGAGTTTCTGGGGAGATGATTCAGGGCAGGAGTTTTAGGGCATGTGATTCAGGGCAGGAGATTCAGTGTTTGAGTTTCAGGGCATGATATTCAGGGCATGACTTTCAGGGCATGAGTTTGAGGGCAGGAGTTTCACGGCATGAGATTCAGAGCATGAGTTTAAGGGCATGAGATTCAGGACATGAGTTTCAGGGCATGGGTTTAATGTCTGTGGTTTCAGGGCTTGAGATTCAGGGTAGCAGTTTCAGGGGATGAGATTCAGTGCAGGAGATTCAGGCCAGGTGTTTCAGTGCAAGAGTTTCAGGGCATGTCTTTAAGTGCATGAGTTTCAGGGCAGGAGGTTCAGAGCATGAGATTCAGGGCATGAGTTTCAGGGCAGGAGATTCACGGCTTGAGTTTAAGGTCATGAGATTTAGCGCATGAGATTCAGTGCATGACTTTCAGGGCAGAAGTTTCAGGGCATGAGATTCAGGGAATGAGTTTCAGGGCAGGAGAATCAGGGCTTGAGATTCAAGGCATGAGTTTCAGTGCAGGAGAATCAGGGCTTGAGTTTCAGGGAATGAGATTCAGGGCATGAGTTTCAGTGCATGAGTTTCAGAGCAGGAGTTTCAGGGCATGAGATTCAGGGAATGAGTTTCAAGGCAGGAGAATTCAGGGCAGGAGTTTCATTGCAGGAGTTTCAGAGCATGAGATTCAGGACATGAGATTCAGGACATGAGTTTCAGGGCAGGAGATTCAGGGCAGGAGTTTCAGTGCAGGAGGTTTCATAGCATGAGATTCAGGGCATCAGATTCTGGGCATGCGTTTCAGGGCAGGATTTCAGTGTGAGGAGTTGTAGGGCATGAGATTCAGGGCAAGATTTTCAGAGCAGGTGATTCAGGGCAGGAGTTTCAGGGCACGAGATTCAGGGCATGAGTTTCAAGGCAGGAGATGCAGGGCAGGAGTTTCAGTGCAGGAGTTCCAGAGCATGAGATTCACAGCAAGAGTTTCAAGGCAGGAGATTCAGGGCAGGAGTATCAGTGCATGTGATTAAAGGCATGAGTTTCAGTGCATGAGCTTGAGGGCAGGAGTTTCAGAGCATGAAATTCAGGGCATGAGTTTCAGGGCAGGAGATTCAGGGCAGGAGTTTCAGGGCATGTGAATCAAGGCATGAGATTCAGGTCATGAATTTCAGGGCAGGTGATTCAGGGCATGTAATTCAGTGCGTGAGTTTCAGGATATGAGATTCATGGCATCAGTTTCAGTGCAGGAGTTTCAGGGCATGAGTTTCAGTGCATGAATTTCAGTGTATGAGTTTGAGGGCAGGAGTTTCAGTGCATGAGATTCAGGGCATGAGTTTCAGGGCATGAGATTCAGTGCAGGAATTTTAGGGCATGTGATTCAGGGCATGAGTTTCTGGGCAGATGATTCAGGCAGGAGTTTTAGGGCATGTGATTCAGGACATGAGTTTCAGTGCATGAGTTTCAGGGCAGGAGTTTCAGGGTATGAGATTTAGGGCATGTGTTTCAGGGCAGGAGATTCTGTGTTTGAGTTTCAGGGCATGATATTCAGGGCATGAGTTTCAGCGCATGAGTTTGAGGGCAGGAGTTTCACGGCATGAGATTCAGAGCATGAGTTACAGGTATGAGATTCAGGACATGAATTTCAGGGCATGGGTTTCAGGTCTGTGGTTTCAGGGCTTGAGATTCAGGACAGCAGTTTCAGGGCATGAGATTCAGTGCAGAAGATTCTGGGCAGGTGTTTCAGTGCAACAGATTCAGTGCAAGAGTTTCAGGGCATGTCTTTCAGTGCATAAGTTTCAGGGCAGGAGTTTCAGAGCATGAGATTCAGGGCATGAGTTTCAGGGCAGGAGATTCACGGCTTGAGTTTAAGGTCATGAGATTTAGCGCATGAGATTCAGAGCATGAGTTTCAGGGCAGAAGATTCAGGGCATGAGATTCAGGGCATCAGTATCAGGGCAGGAGATTCACGGCTTGAGTTTAAGGTCATGAGATTTAGCGCATGAGATTCAGTGCATGAGTTTCAGGGCAGAAGTTTCAGGGCATGAGATTCAGGGCATGAGTTTCAGTGCATGAGTTTGAGTGAAGTCGTTTCAGGACATGTAATTCAGGACATGAGTTTGAGGATATGAGATTCTTGGCATGATATTCAGGGCAGCAGTTTCAGGGCATGAGGTTCAGGACATGAGTTTCAGTGCAGTAGTTTCAGGGCATGAGATTAAGGGCATGAGTTTCTGGGCATGTGATTCAGGACAGGAGTTTGAAGGCATGAGATTCCGGGCATGAGTTTCAGTGCATGAGTTTGACTGCATGAGTTTGAGGGCAGGGGTTTCAAGGCATGAGAGTCAGGGCATGAGTTTCAGTGCATGAGTTTCAGGGCAGCAGTTTCAGGGTATGAGATTTAGGGCATGAGTTTCAGTGCATGAGATTCAGGGCTTGAGTTTCAGGGCATGAGGTTCAGGGCATGAGTTTCAGGGCATGTGATGCAGGACAGGAGTTTGAAGGCATGAGATTCAGGGCATGAGTTTCAGAGCATGACATTTAGGGGATGAGTTTCAGTGCATGAATTTCAGAGCATGAGATTCAGGGCATGAGATTCAGGGCTTGAGTATCAGGACAGGAGATTCAGGGCATGAGTTTCAGTGCATGAGTTTGAGGGCAGGAGTTTCACGGCATGAGATTCAGGGCATGAGTTTCAGGGCATGAGATTCAGGACATGAGTTTCAGGGCATGGGTTTCAGGTCTGTGGTTTCAGGGCAGCAGTTTCAGGGCAGGAGATTCAGGGCAGGAGATTCAGGGCTTGAGTTTAAGGTCATGAGATTTAGCGCATGAGAATCAATGCATGAGTCTCAGGGCAGAAGTTTCAGGGCATGAGATTCAGGGCATCAGTTTCAGGGCAGGAGATTCACGGCTTGAGTTTAAGGTCATGAGATTTAGCGCATGAGATTCAGTGCTTGAGTTTCAGGGCAGAAGTTTCAGGGCATGAGTTTCAGGGCATGAGTTTGAGTGAAGTAGTTTCAGGGCATGTAATTCAGGACATGAGTTTGAGGATATTAGATTCTTGGCATGATATTCAGGGCAGCAGTTTCAGGGCATGAGGTTCAGGACATGAGTTTCAGTGCAGTAGTTTCAGGGCATGAGATTCAGGGCATGAGTTTCAGGGCATGTGATTCAGGACAGGAGTTTGAAGGCATGAGATTCCGGGCATGAGTTGCAGTGCATGAGTTTGGCTGCATGAGTTTGAGGGCAGGAGTTTCAAGGCATGAGATTCAGGGCATGAGTTTCAGGGCATGTGATTCAGATAATGAGTTTCTGCGCAGATGATTCAGGGGCAGGAGTTTTAGGGCATGCGAGTCAGGGCATGTGTTTCAGTGCATGAGATTCAGGGATGAGTTTCAGGGCATGAGATTCAGGACATGAGTTTCACGGCATGGGTTTCAGGTCCGTGGTTTCAGGGCTTGAGATTCAGGGCAGCAGTTTCAGGGCAGGAGATTCAGGGCAGGAGATTCAGGGCAGGTGTTTCAGTGCAAGAGTTTCAGTGCAAGAGTTTCAGGGCATGTCTTCAGTGCATGAGTTTCAGTGCAGGAGTTTCAGAGCATGAGTTTCAGGGCATGAGATTCAGGGCAGGAATTTCAGGGCATGACATTCAGGCATGAGTTTCAGGGCAGGAGATTCACGGCTTGAGTTTTAGGTCATGAGATTTAGCGCATGAGATTCAGTGGATGAGTTTCAGGGCAGAAGTTTCAGGGGCATGAGATTCACGACATGAGTTTCAGGGCATGGGTTTCAGGTCTGTGGTTTCAGGGCTTGAGATTCAGGGCAGCAGTTTCAGGGCAGGAGATTCAGGGCAGGAGATTCAGGGAAGGTGTTTCAGTGCAAGAGTTTCAGTGCAAGAGTTTCAGGGCATGTCTTTCAGTGCATGAGTTTCAGGGCAGGAGTTTCAGAGCTTGAGATTCAGGGCATGGAGTTTCAGGGCAGGAGATTCACGGCTTGAGTTTAAGGTCATTGAGATTTAGCGCCTGAGATTCAATGCATGAGTTTCAGGGCAGAAGTTTCAGGGCATGAGATTCAGTGCATGAGTTTCAGGGCAGGAGATTCACAGCTTGAGTTTAAGGTCATGAGATTTAGCGCATGAGGTTCAGTGCATGAGTTTCAGGGCAGAAGTTTCAGGGTATGAGATTCAGGGCATGAGTTTCACGGCAGGAGAATCAGGGATTGAGTTTCAGGGCATGAGATTCAGGGCATGAGTTTCAGGACATGAGTTTCAGGGCAGGAGTTTCAGGGCATGAGATTCAGGACAGGAGTTTCAAGGGCATGAGATTCAGGGCATGAGTTTCACGGCATGAGATTCAGGGCAGGAATTTCAGGGCATGTGATTCAGATAATGAGTTTCTGGGCAGATGATTCAGGGCAGGAGTTTTAGGGCATGTGATTCAGGGCATGAGTTTCAGTGCATGAGTTTCAGGGCAGGAGTTTCAGGGTATGAGATTTAGGGCATGAGTTTCAGTGCATGAGATTCACGGCTTGAGTTTAAGGTCATGAGATTTAGCGCATGAGATTCAATGCATGAGTTTCAGGGCAGAAGTTTCAGGGCATGAGATTCAGGGCATGAGTTTTAGGGCAGGAGATTCACGGCTTGAGTTTAAGGTCATGAGATTCAGTGCATGAGCTTCAGGGCAGAAGTATCAGGGTATGAGATTCAGGATATGAGTTTCAGGGCATGTGATTCAGTACATGAGTTTCAGGGCATGAATTTCAGGTCTGTGATTTCCGGGCTTGAGATTCAGCGCAGCAGTTTCAGAGCAGCAGTTTCAGGGCATGAGATTCAGGGCATGAGTTTCAGGGCAGGTGATTCAGGGCAGGAGTTTAAGGCCATGAGATTCAGGGCATGAGTTTCAGGCCAGGAGAATCAGGACTTGAGTTTTCAGAGCATAACATTCAGGGGATGAGTTTCAGTACATGAATTTCAGGGCATGAGATTCAGGGCATGAGTTTCAGGACAGGAGATTCAGGGCATGAGTTTCAGTGCATGAGTTTGAGGGCAGGGGTTTCACGGCGTGAGATTCAGGGCATGAGTTTCAGGGCATGAGATTCAGATAATGAGTTTCTGGGCAGATGATTCAGGGCAGGAGTTTTAGGGCATGTGATTCAGGGCATGAGTTTCAGTGCATGAGATTCAGGGCTTGAGTTTCAGGGCAATGGGATCAGGGCATGCGTTTCAGTGCATGAGATTCAGGGCATCAGTTTCAGGGCAGGAGTTTCAGTGCATGAGTTTCACGGCATGAGATTCAGGGCAGGAGTTTCAGGGCATGAGATTCAGGGCAGGAATTTCAGTGCATGAGTTTCAGGGCAGGAGTTTCAGGGTATGAGATTTAGGGCATGAGTTTCAGTGCATGAGATTCAGGACTTGAGTTTCAGGGCATGAGGTTCAGGGCATGAGTTTCAGTGGATGGAGATTTAGGGCATCAGTTTCAGGGCAGGAGTTTCAGTGCATGAGTTTCACGGCATGAGATTCAGGGCATGAGATTCAGGGCATGAGTTTCAGGGCAGGAATTTCAGGGCATGACATTCAGGGCATGTGTTTTTGGGCAGGTGTTTCAGTGCAAGAGTTTCAGTGCATGAGTTTGAGGGCAGGAGTTTCAGGGCATGAGATTCAGGACATAAGTTTCAGGGCATGAGATTCACGGCATGAGTTTCAGGGCATGGGTTTCAGGTCTGTGGTTTCAGGGCTTGAGATTCAGGGCAGCAGTTTCAGGGCAGGAGATTCAGGGCAGGAGATTCAAGGAAGGTGTTTCAGTGCAAGAGTTTCAGGGCATGTCGTTCAGTGCATGAGTTTCAGGGCAGGAGTTTCAGAGTTTGAGATTCAGGGCATGAGTTTCAGGGCAGGAGATTCACGGCTTGAGTTTAAGGTCATGAGATTTAGCGCCTGAGATTCAATGCATGAGTTTCAGGGCAGAAGTTTCAGGGCATGAGATTCAGGGCATGAGTTTCACGGCAGGAGAATCAGGGCATGAGGTTCAGGGCATGAGATTCAGTGCATGAGTTTCAGGACATGAGTTTCAGGGCAGTAGTTTCTGGGCATGTAATTCAGGCCGTGAGTGTCAGGATATGAGATTCAGGGCATGAGTTTCAGGGCATGAGATTCAGGACAGGAGTTTCAGGCATGAGATTCAGGCATGAGATTCAGTGCATGAGTTTGAGGGCAGGAGTTTCAAGGCATGAGATTCAGGGCATGAGTTTCAGGGCATGAGATTCAGGGCAGGAATTTCAGGGCATGTGTTTCAGATAATGAGTTTCTGGGCAGATGATTCAGGGCAGGAGTTTTAGGGCATGTGATTAAGGGCATGAGTTTCAGTGCATGAGATTCAGGGCAGGAGTTTCAGGGTATGAGATTTAGGGCATGAGTTTCAGTGCATGAGATTCAGGGCTTGAGTTTCAGGGCATGAGGTTCAGGCATGAGTTTCAGTGCATGAGATTTAGGGCATCTGTTTCAGGGCAGGAGTTTCAGTGCATGAGTTTTCACGGCATGAGATTCAGGGCATGAGTTTTTAGGGTAGGTGTTTCAGTGCAAGAGTTTCAGGGCATGAGATTCAGGCATGAGTTTCAGGGCAGGAATTTCAGGGCATGACATTCAGGGCATGTGTTTTAGGGCAGGTGTTTCAGTGCAAGAGTTTCAGTGCATGAGTTTGAGGGCAGGAGTTTCAGGGCATGAGATTCAGGGCATGAGTTTCAGTGCATGAGTTTCAGTGTATGAGTTTGAGGGCAGGAGTTTCAGGGCATGAGATTCAGGGCATGAGTTTCTGGGGAGATGATTCAGGGCAGGAGTTTTAGGGCATGTGATTCAGGGCAGGAGATTCAGTGTTTGAGTTTCAGGGCATGATATTCAGGGCATGACTTTCAGGGCATGAGTTTGAGGGCAGGAGTTTCACGGCATGGGATTCAGAGCATGAGTTTAAGGGCATGAGATTCAGGACATGAGTTTCAGGGCATGGGTTTAATGTCTGTGGTTTCAGGGCTTGAGATTCAGGGTAGCAGTTTCAGGGGATGAGATTCAGTGCAGGAGATTCAGGCCAGGTGTTTCAGTGCAAGAGTTTCAGGGCATGTCTTTAAGTGCATGAGTTTCAGGGCAGGAGGTTCAGAGCATGAGATTCAGGGCATGAGTTTCAGGGCAGGAGATTCACGGCTTGAGTTTAAGGTCATGAGATTTAGCGCATGAGATTCAGTGCATGACTTTCAGGGCAGAAGTTTCAGGGCATGAGATTCAGGGAATGAGTTTCAGGGCAGGAGAATCAGGGCTTGAGATTCAAGGCATGAGTTTCAGTGCAGGAGAATCAGGGCTTGAGTTTCAGGGAATGAGATTCAGGGGCATGAGTTTCAGTGCATGAGTTTCAGAGCAGGAGTTTCAGGGCATGAGATTCAGGGAATGAGTTTCAAGGCAGGAGATTCAGGGCAGGAGTTTCATTGCAGGAGTTTCAGAGCATGAGATTCAGGACATGAGATTCAGGACATGAGTTTCAGGGCAGGAGATTCAGGGCAGGAGTTTCAGTGCAGGAGTTTCATAGCATGAGATTCAGGGCATCAGATTCTGGGCATGCGTTTCAGGGCAGGAATTTCAGTGTGAGGAGTTGTAGGGCATGAGATTCAGGGCAAGATTTCAGAGCAGGTGATTCAGGGCAGAGTTTCAGGGCACGAGATTCAGGGCATGAGTTTCAAGGCAGGAGATGCAGGCAGGAGTTTCAGTGCAGGAGTTCCAGAGCATGAGATTCACAGCAAGAGTTTCAAGGCAGGAGATTCAGGGCAGGAGTATCAGTGCATGTGATTAAAGGCATGAGTTTCAGTGCATGAGCTTGAGGGCAGGGAGTTTCAGAGCATGAAATTCAGGGCATGAGTTTCAGGGCAGGAGATTCAGGGCAGGAGTTTCAGGGCATGTGAATCAAGGCATGAGATTCAGGTCATGAATTTCAGGGCAGGTGATTCAGGGCATGTAATTCAGTGCGTGAGTTTCAGGATATGAGATTCATGGCATCAGTTTCAGTGCAGGAGTTTCAGGGCATGAGTTTCAGTGCATGAATTTCAGTGTATGAGTTTGAGGGCAGGAGTTTCAGTGCATGAGATTCAGGGCATGAGTTTCAGGGCATGAGATTCAGTGCAGGAATTTTAGGGCATGTGATTCAGGGCATGAGTTCTGGGCAGATGATTCAGGGCAGGAGTTTTAGGGCATGTGATTCAGGACATGAGTTTCAGTGCATGAGTTTCAGGGCAGGAGTTTCAGGGTATGAGATTTAGGGCATGTGTTTCAGGGCAGGAGATTCTGTGTTTGAGTTTCAGGGCATGATATTCAGGGCATGAGTTTCAGCGCATG